>NC_065446.1:118257155-118567989 GCF_917563875.1 Diabrotica virgifera virgifera | reverse complement strand
TTAAATTGTAATCGATTTTTTTAAGATTTTTTTAAGATTTTTCTAATCATTTTGACGTTCTATTGATAAAATATCAATTTCTTACTTCGGATACTTTGACAATAATCGTGTAGATGGCGCTAAGAGTATAATAGATTATTTTTATAATTAGATATTACGGAACATTAAAAAAACTTAAATTCAGTATTTAAGACGTAAGTATATTTAAGGTAAAAATATATACCACAGCTTTGACCAACTAATATTGTTTATAATTAATGTTTTTAATTTTAATTTTAAATTAATCACTTTGACATTTATGTAAAATTTCCGGTAAACGTTTACAAACTTGTCACTACTGGCGTTCGCGAATTTGTAAATATCCCCTCTACGTACGAGCTCACAGCGTATACGATTGGAAGTTAAAATCATTAAAAAAAATTCAGTTTTAAAAAAATTTTATTTCTGTAGCTTTACTATTGGTCAGAATCTCCTATGAATGAAATAATCAAATCGATTTTTCTCGAAAACGGTCTATCCTATCGACTTAAAGCAAGGGTACCTTTAGTGCTAAAATACCTCACAATTTAATAATCCTGTATCAAAAATGCTTAAAAGTTAAGGACAAAAAAGTTACGTATGCGATAAAATAACGGTTACACTACCCAAACGGGAGGCCTATGATCGCTACTAGAAATTCGCAATTTATGGAATCGATTTATCTCTGGAAAATAAATAGGAGTACGAGTTTTCGTTTTTCTAAATAGAAGCGTTCTGGAGGTATTTAAAAAACTAATTAAAAGGACCACCTTCAATAAGAGCTCAAGCTCCCTGGAAGCATTTTCGGATTAGGTGATTTGGGTTAAACCTTAATATTTTGAGCCCAGGGACCTTACAGTTAAATATTTCCTATTATTAATGAAACATCCTGTATAAGTATAACGAACCCAGTTAAGAAGTTGAAATCAGGAGAGAGAGGGATATAAGTATTATTCTGTCTCCACTACTACTTATTCAATGTATACCTACAATGAATCGTTTTTTACTATCTGAAAGTGAAGGAATAATAAATTAACGGAAGAACTGTTAACAACATAAGATATGCAGATGACTCTTACTACTTACTACAATAGACTATATGTATAGGGGAAAGGCGGGCAAAACGGGGTAGCTGCCTAAAACGGGGTACCCCCTTTTTTCAATATCACTCGCTCCATCTATACGACGTTAATGAAATTATATTATAGACGCCTGTTTACGCCTTCTGTCATAAAGCAGATATAATTAACTGTTAGTCGATTGTTGTGAAGAGTACATGTGCGTTTTTAGTTAACCAAGTTATAATATCGGCCGAAAAATAATCCATCGTTAGTATTACTAAAACAATTTATTATTTAATATAATTACTTCCAACTAACAGTGAATGTGTTCTAGAGTATTCGTTTGTCATTATGTTAAAAAATAAAAACTTGTAATAATTTAAACAGGTCATAATCTCAGAATCTGCTCTTTGGGCAAAATGGGGGTACCAATAGGTAGGGTAAAATGGGGTACCCTTTTTACCATACCTATTGGTAGTCTTTACCCTTTTATCATACCAAAAGATAGCCGATGATCAACCAAATCACAGACGAGTAAGAAATCGCAATTGAATAAAACCATAAAACTAAAAAAGTAGAGTCAGATTCAGAAGGCGAAGATAGTGACACTGACTGGTTCTTCGCAAACTTTTATTCAAGTTCCACAGAAGGATGGATAAGCTGATCCAGTTGCCTTAAATGGGCTAATAGTCCAGTCGGGTTAGACGAATAACAGGCCTAACCTTGCATTAGGAGCTGCCCCAAATTTTATTTTTCTAATCTTTAGGGAGGGTCAAAATTGGTCCAAATTTAAAATCTCGACTGAATTCCACCGTTGCGTTAGCCGCCATCTTGATTTTAAACGACAACCGTTTTTGCTCAATATCTCCGCCATTTTCAATTTTTTGACAAAAAGTGTACAAACTGAAATTGTTGAAAATGCGATTTTCTATAATTTAATTCATTATAATTTTTTTCGTGCGGTCGATATTTTCCGAGTTATGAGGGGAAAATAGTGATAGTTGTAGCATAATTATTGAATTATTAAATTATCTCGTTTATTATTAGTTTTATAACAAATATATACCTATACAAAAATGAAGAGAATTAAATTTTGTACAATTTTGATGCCGTTCATTTTTTTGATAAAATCAATATTTAAGGTAGTACGTATGTGGTAAATGTGCGAGTGTAAGACCTGATTGATTTTGTAGCAATTGTTTTTGTTCAATATCTACGCCATTTTCAACTAAAATTGTTCAAAATATAATTTCCTACAATTTCTTTTTAACAATTTTTTTCATGCGGTTGATATTTTCCGAGTTGCATGGGAAAATAGTAAAAAGTGGTGGGGGGAGCATAATTATTGAATTGAATTTTGTTTGCGAGCTGCCCCAAATTTTATAATTCTATCCTTTAGGAGAGATCAATAGTAGTGTAAATTTAAAATCTCGACTGAATTACGCGGTTGCATTAGCCGCCATATTGATTTTAAATGAGAACTGTTGTTGCTTAATATCTCCGCCATTTTCAACTTTTCGACATAAATAGTGGGAGAGAAAATTGTTGGAAATGCAATTTCCTACAATTTCTTTGGCACAATTTTTTTATACGATCAATATTCTCCGAGTTAAGGGGGACAATAATGGAAGCGGAGGGGAAGCATAATTATTGAATTGTCTCATTTATTATTAACTTTACAACATAATTGTACATAAACAGAAATAAAGAGAATTATATTTTATACAATTTTGGAAACTTCCAATGAAACATCAACCAAACTAAGTATATAAAAGACATAAAAAGACATTATATGCATTAAGTTCACTTAATTTTATTAACTAGCGGGTTTTATTGGTTGAATTTGTCTGTCGATATTTTAAGTTTTATGTCAGCTAAAATATCGTGATGTTTCAACATTTTTTTTTAATTTTGGACCCTGTTGGGGAGGAATTTTCCCATTTCCCCCCCTTGTAGACCCGCCACTGGTTCTCTCGAAAAATTTTAGTAAATCGTAATTGCAACAATTTCAGTTCTTACACTTTTTGTCGAAAAGTTGAAAATTGCGGAAATATTGAACAAAAACAATTGCTACAAAATCAATCAGGTCTTACACTCGCACATTTACCACATACGTACTACCTTAAATATTGATTTTATCAAAAAAATGAACGGCATCAAAATTGTACAAAATTTAATTCTCTTCATTTTTGTATAGGTATATATTTGTTATAAAACTAATAATAAACGAGATAATTTAATAATTCAATAATTATGCTACAACTATCACTATTTTCCCCTCATAACTCGGAAAATATCGACCGCACGAAAAAAATTATAATGAATTAAATTATAGAAAATCGCATTTTCAACAATTTCAGTTTGTACACTTTTTGTCAAAAAATTGAAAATGGCGGAGATATTGAGCAAAAACGGTTGTCGTTTAAAATCAAGATGGCGGCTAACGCAACGGTGGAATTCAGTCGAGATTTTAAATTTATACTAATATTGACCCTCCCTAAAGATTAGAAAAATAAAATTTGGGGCAGCTCCAAATGCAAGGTCAAATGCTATCCCGACTGGGCTATAAAAATTCATGCGCAGTTGTAGAAGATGAGGATGATGAAGTAGTACTTGTATGCGAATTTTGTCAATAGGCTTTTCTTGGTTTCAATTTGGTCCCCATTTTACCCTATACGACGGCAAGGGCGGATCCAGGGCCGATTTTCGGGAGGGGCCATAAACTTTTTTTGGGGATTTTGAAAATTACACCCTGGTAATTTTCGAAAATTAGGGTTACAATGATGGTGAGTTTTAAGGCACTTTTCACACACTTTTGAGTACCATAAATACATTCAAAACTTATCGTTATTAAAGAATTATTAAAGTAAGTACCGATTCCTACATATTTCTTCGGATCTAAGTGCAGTTTTTTAAATAAGTTTAATACTATTTTTCCCAATGCTTCTCCTGTCAGGCCTTGTTTCTAATTATTTTTATGTTCTCATAAGCGTCAATGAACTTGACAAAGTCTTCACAAATGGTGTTACTGTGTATGTATCTTAAATTTAGAGAGAAAGATGTTCCACGTGGGATACGTCGGTCGTTTCGCCAAATATAACAAAGTAACAACTTGCACTTTGACCCAGATTCATTATTTGTTCAATTATTTCTTCACCAAAACATGTTATCAATTTATTTTGACTGGTGCTACTAATGTATGTTGCTCGGGAAGATGCTGTGGATAGGTATTGTTTAGAATCTTATCTCCTGATGCGATTTTAAACCTTAACAATTCCCCTCATAGCTAGATCTTCGTCCAGAAGCAGAAAGTCATCATCACGATGGCCTCTTAGAGGAATATGTTATATGTTAGAGGACGCTGCTATTGGTCGTAGTCTTTCTCTACTTGTGTCTGTTTAGACCTCTGAGAGGCTATCTGGTTAATGACTGACTTTTGCTGGTTACGATAACTTTGTAGAAAATATCATGGCCCAACCTGAACCCACTCCTTGTGGTATGATGTTTTTTCATGGGTTTTATGGCTCCGCTTTGCCCATGAGTTTGGCGAAAAATGTTAAAGGTTTCGTGACAAGACTTTGGGCTGTCATCCCTTCATTGTGACCATATTTTTCATTAGAAAAATAAAACGGAATACTTGCAAAACAATCTCTTTTGAATGTGGGAAAGTACCAACCAACTTTGTTCTAAGTGGTGGTGACCCAAGTATAACTCTTCATTTCTTTTTTATTCTTTGTGTGTACAGAATACAGAAATTGATACGATTTTGATGGTTGCCAAAGTCGTTCTAACAATTGGCACTTTGTAAAATTATCAACATTTTGATTTACAAAACATCCTATGCCATTCTTGAAGCTTCCGTTACTGCTTTTGTTCAATTATAGTTCAAAAGACATATTTATCCCCTGTTTTTTACATATATATGTGTTTGAAACTAAAAACATTTGAACTAAAAATATTTAAATTTCTCTTTTTTTAAATTCTCGGAGGGGGCCATGGCCCCCATGGCCCCCTCCCTGGATCCGCCACGTTTTTTCATATAATAAAAAAAACTTTGACTTTTTTTAAATTTAAATTTAATTAATAAATAGTTAATACTATAACAATGATATTTGTCTTATTTTAAGGCCTTAAAAGTTATAGATTTTTTTAAATCCCAATTTAAACCTTAAGTACCCCATTTTGCCCGCCCTTCCCCTATCTATAATAATAGACAGAGAGAAAGTCGGATGAGGAATGTTCTTTTTGAAAAAAAGGTTATCTTTTATTTCAATTATAATGGCTATCTTCAACTTACACTTTTAGTTCGTCGTTTATTTCATATTATTTTAACCCCAGTTGCTTCATGCTCGACATTTTGTAAAACAAACAAGATTCCAGTAAATTCAATACCTATAACAATGTCTGCCACTGACCACTGCGTCCATCTATTAGCGAGCTATTGAGCTTAATAAAAATGTTGATTTACTATGAATGACATAAAGTAGAGATATTTATATAGGGCTTTTCATTCACAGTCATTTGTTTCGAGCTTCTGTCATGTCTCACATAATATTAATATATCTACGTTATACGTTATTGATATAACCAATGATACAAACCAAAGACGTATGACGTAGATATATTAATATTATGTGACACATGACAGAAGCTCGAAACAAATGACAATCGATGAAAAGCCCTATTAGTTATAAATACTTCCTACTTAAATATTTTTGGATATTTTTATATTTCATACTCATATTATTATAATTTTTTCAATGTAGGTACAATATACACATTAATTATTACTGCAACTGAAACTATGTAGGTACCTACTTAATTTACAAATTACACCCATAGATGGAACGCTTACTACGTTATTTTGTTAGAGTTTTGTAAATTTATTTTAGATTAGGTTGATGGCTGATGGCTTGGCTTGGTCTGTGGTTTTTCCCATATTCCTATTTTCGATTTTCGAGATTCGAGAGTGAGTCGTTGAGTTGTATTGTGTGTTGTGTGTTTTATGTTTATATTGTTTTATGAGCTGATAAGCAGATAAGTATTAAGGTACATATTTATATTATTCTATTTTATTTTTCATCCTTATTAAAACAATGAAAATATATTTCTACGAAACTATATATTTGAGGAAATAAAATGATGGCCTCGCATTTTTACTTAACATGGCATCCGTTATCAGTTTTATATTTCCGGAATAGATGGGGGAGTCAATGTAGATCGAAAACTTGCATTGGTTCGGAAAAATCAAACAAGCTTATATTTTCTAAGATTTTTTTGGTTGGTTTTTAAATAATGTTAAAGTAAAAAGTTCAACTCACAGCTTTCGCCGCTAATTGTTTATACCTAATTATTGTTTAAACAACAAAAATTGTTTTGTATAAATAATGTTAAAAATATCCTTGAATTCAACATTTTACTATGATCACAACTGTGTATATCTTGTTTTTGAATATGCTGAATCCGAATCTGACATCACAATTTGAAAATTTTTTTTGAGCTCTTGCACAGTAAGTATAGGTATGTCTGCGTAACTAGGAACCATATGGAAAACTTTTTTATTTTATATCGATTTTATGAAAAAAAGTTATTCTTCATAAAATGATCTAGCAGTAGCATCTAAAACTCAACCATCAGATATCAAATTTTATCAATTTTATACGAGGTATGCCAAAAATATTAAGAATTACGTTCAAGAGTAAAGTACGTTTATATTTGAGAATAGCAAAAATTTTTATTATGAAATGTTGTTTCGAATTAAAAACTATGTTTTAATGTGCAATTACATCCTTTTAATTGAAAAAAAAAATCGCAAATTTTTCTCAAATTATGGACATCATTTTATTGCAATTAGGTATGGTATGATACTTAACTATTCTATTATCAACTTTTTCGAAAAAAAGTTATTCATAAAATGGTCTACCTGGTCTAAAATCTACGATGGAACCATCAGATTTCATTTTTTTTTAAAGTTTATACGAGTGACGAGTGAGGTAGATATGTCAAAAAATATGAATTTCGCTTGTTAAGAGTTAAGCGCCTTTATAGTTCAGAATCTTTCAATTAGAAGGATATAATTGAATATTAAAACATAGTTTTTAATTTCAAACAACTTTTCTTAATAACAATTTTCGATATTGTGAAATATACAGGTACTTTACTCTCGAGTTAAATTCATATTTTTTGACATACCTTTTATAAAATTAATAAAATTTGATATCTGACGGTTGCATCTTAGATTGTATACGATGCAGAGCATTTTATAAAGAATAACTTTTTTTCGTAAAACTGATAATAATAAAAAAGTTATCAATAGGTTCCAAGTTACACAAATATACTGCATAAGAGCTTAATTTTTTTTAACATTTATTATTTTTTCAGCTTGTTATTAAATGTATTTTAGGTAAGTTGTACAGAAAAAAGTTTTGATGAATTTGTACAAACATTCGGTTTTTGTATTACATTTTTTTGTCTTTCTTAATTTTCTCAAAAATAAGATGTTTATTCCATTTCTAAAGTAAAATAATTTAGTGAATTTTATAGACTACATCTAGACCAGGGCGCATCTGTAAAAATAGTACATTTGGACGTTGAGAGGTGACTCATATTTTTTTGCAGAAATTGCTTGAAAATAACTTATATAATAATATTTGAGTTTTCCTCCCACTCGAAAAGGTCCGGAACATTGTTTAAATAATCAAAATGTCAAAAAATGAAGGAAAAATTCGATTTTTTTCTTCGTTTTTTGATTATAACTTTGAAAGTATTCATTTCTGAGGAAAGCTGTACTGACATAAAAGTTGCGCAATTAAATTTCCTACAATATAGAGCTCATTAAAAATTTTAAAAATTGTCACCCTTGTTGCAAAATAGCAATAATTGCAAAAAAACGATAAAAAAACAAGTATTCGCATGTTACGTTTTCAACCATTTATGCTACACTTAGAACATTCATATTTCACCCAGAAAAACTTTATGATATAAGAAAACAATACTGTGAATTTAGTTAAGATGGGTTGAATAGATTTTGCAAAGTAAATTTTGCAATCCAGCTTTCGCAAAAAAAATTAATTTTTTCAAAATCTTGTAGGACTGAATATAAAGCAGGCAGTATTTTTTTTTAAATATAGAAGAATACCGTACCTTTCATTTGCAATTTTCAAACTTAAAATCGGTTAACCACTACGGCGTCAGGATTTTTTTAAATACACATTTTTTTGGGTGCTACGCGCAGCACAGCGGATAGTTTGCTCTGATTGGGCATTCCAATGATCTTTGATAATGATTGACAAATTTCAATTTTTAGTACATTTCGATATAAATAAATAAATTTGTTTATTGCAAAATAAAAACACATACTCTGTCCTTTAAAATAACACTTTTTTGGCAAAAACTTTCTTTGTTCATATATTTTAAGTTAGAGAATAAAAGTTTATTATTTTTAAACATATTATGCAACTGTTTAAACAATATTTCACAAACAATAATTAAATTAGTTTGATTTTTGTGGAATTAAAATATTAAAATACAACAAAATATAGTGTAAGAAAATAATATATTAGATAAAGATTGGAAGAAATTTTTGTGGAAATGAACTTGTATGAATCGAACACCGCTGTCCTGCGCGTAGCACCAAAAATGAATGTTTATTTAAAAAAATTCCTGACGCCGTGGTAGTTAATGGATTTTAATTTTAAAAATTGAAAATGAAAGGTACGGTATTCTTCTATATTTAAAAAAATTTCAACTTGCTATCTGCTTTATTTTCAGTCCTGCAACATTTTGAAAAAATAAATTTTTTTTTGCGAAAGCTGGATTGCAAAACTTATTTTGCAAAATCAATTGCACCGATATTAATGAAATTTACAGTATTGTTTTACTATATTTTATAGTTTTTTTGGGTAAAATATGAAGGTCCTAAGTGTAGCATAAATGGTTGAAAAACGTAAAATTCAAATATGTACTTCCATCAATTAGATATGTACTTGTTTTTTATGGTTATTTTCGCAATTATTGCTATTTTGCAACAAGGGTAACAATTTTTAAAACTTGTAACCCATCCTATATTGTAGGAAATTTAATTACGCAACTTTTATATTAGTACAACTTTTCTCGAAAGTGAATACTTTGAAAGTTATAATCAAAAAACGAAGAAAATAATCGAATTTTTCTTTCATTTTTTGACATTTTGATTATTTAAACAATGTTCCGGACATTTTTGAGTGGGAGGATAACCCAATTATTATTATATGAGTTATTTACAAGAAATTTCTGCAAAAAATATGAGTTCCCTCTCAACGTCCATCTCAAAACAGATGCGCCCTGGACTAATCGTAAGCTTTAAAAATCACACATAAAATTGTAATAAATCTGTTCAAACTTAAGTAGGTAATACCGTCTTAAAGTGATAATAATTCTGTAAAACTAAAAGTTTTCAAAAATTACATTTTTTGAGACGTCGTATTATTTGAATTAAATTTTTGACAATTTTTGTTGAAACATTGTTTAGTAAGATGTTTGAAAGATAAGTTGTGCAAATTTGAGAGTCTTATACGTAAAATTGTATTAGATTTTTAAATAATTTTTAAACAAAATTGATGTTTCATTCAAGTTTCATTTTCCGCCCACACCGTACTTACGACCATATCTTAGATTAATGAAAACACCGGGCTTCTTAAATCTATGGACCATATCTACATTTTATTCCTTTTTATTATAACCATAAGATAGCCTTATAGTTCTTCTTTCATTTCTAATTTGTAAAAGTTTATTTGATCCATTAGTTAAAGAATTATATTAAAATAACACAACCGTGCGTTTCGCCGAACGCTATTAGTATACAGTGCGCTAATGTTTGTGAGAAGGGTGACTTTAGCGTTATAAATAAAGAATTATAGAAGCTATAGATTTAATTTTAGAAAAATCTTTAAGGTTTTTGGTCTAAAATTTTCTGAATTTTTCCATGGTTAAGTCAGTTTTTTTTTAAGATTTCTATTTTCGTATGTATTTAAAAAAATAACTAAGTTCGCAGTTCATTTGTTTTTTGTTTAATAAAAAATGAAGCACCCACTGTGCTTGGAGTAGAACTTTTTGATGTGTTGTTTATTAAATATTTCTTAATGAAATTACAAAAAGTTCTATCTTGTTTGATTTTTTCCGTAATCAAAAACTTTATTGACTCCCCTAGAATGCTTATCAAACAATTCAATGGATTTGTTTTAATAGTGTTGATGAAATAATGGATTAAATTGCAATAAAATACATGTATTTTTGTATATAGTACGTTTTTCGAAAGTACCTAATAATAAAATTAACAAAATATAACATAAAAATAGTAAAATCAGCGTTTTCAAAGTTGAGCCGTACGCATCTAAACACAGTAAAACCGTATACAGGGTGAGTTTTTAGTGCGGGATCGGTCGGTAATTCCATTATGGTATAGAATATCGAAAAAAGTTATTTAGAAAAAATGTAGGCAATGATATTCTCTAGGCTTGGAAAATATGTCCATTTCTACAGGGTGATCAATAACTGCGTGGTATATCAAACATATAATTTTTTAAATGGGACACCCTATATATTTTTTCATATTTATATTTTTCTCATAATTCTTGTTCATATAATATAGGGTTTTGCATTACTATACAGAGTATTTAACAAGTTATGACCATTTTTATTTCGAAATCCCTATGAGATTAACACCATGTATATAAAGAAGTAATTCGTAAACAATAATTTGTTTTACATAATAAGATTAACAATATACTTTAGTTTTTAAGTTAAGTTAAATTGAAATCATTGACAACTATTTGTATACAGGGTGAACTATAACACCAAATTACGATTTTCTTAATTTTTTTAAATAGATCACCCTATATTTTATTTTTTCAAAATTTTGTATTTGTGATACGCTTTCATTTTTATATAGCATTCCCTATACCTAAACTCATTACTTTCCGAGATATTTTCAGTTTACTTCAAATTTCGGGAATACATTCAATTTTTCTACTAAAATTACATAAGTTAGTATTGAGTGATAATATAACAAAATTATTTTAAAAATACAAAAATAGACGGTTTAGTTTTGATTTAAATCTGTCTCCTGCCATCCCCCGATAGCGCTATTTCTAGGTCTACCTTTTGTCAAGGAGGCTATGCAAGAAGACAAATTTAAATCAAAACTTCCGTAGTTCTCGGTAATAAATAAAACTATTTATACCGGAGTAAGGTTAGAACGCCCTCTAACGGGGAATAAGTGATTAGAGAGAAAATTATTTTAATTCAATAAATAACTAACACAGAATATAAACCATAACAATATGCAATAAATGTATCAATAAATGTGATATTAAGGAATTATCATATTTCCCTAATATACAGAATCGTAAAATCCTACAAAAAAAATATGTCTTGTGAGTAGTAATATAACAAGATTATTTTTATGTAATAAACAACTCACACAAAACATAAATCAAAACAATATACAACTCATGTAACAGTTTGTAGGTTATATCAACAGTATTTTAAGCCAAGAAGTTTTTAGTAACATTCCTGGAGACGTACACATCCTCCACATAGACGTTGAGCGTGAACATTTTCAACATTTACTTTAGACGTATATCCTTAACATCACATTAATTGGTACATTCATTAAATATTGTTATGGTTTATATATTTTGTTAGAAATTCATTGAATGCAAATATTTGTTATATTATTACACAATACTTATTTGTTAAGTTAATAAAATATAGGGTGCTCTATTTAAAAAAATTGAGATAATCGTAATTTTGTTTTGTAGTTTAAAAGTGCTTATAACAATGAATGTTTTACTAAAAACTTCTTGGCTTAGAATACTGTTGATATAACAATCTAAAAACTGTTACATCAGTTGTATATTGTTTTGATTTATGTTTTATGTGAGTTATTTATTGAATAAAAATAATTTTGTTATTTTATTATATAAAGACAAATTTTTTTTGTAGGAACTATACGATTCTTGTATATTAGGGAAATATGATAATTTCTTAATATCACACTTATTGGTATATTCACTGCATATTGTTATGATTCATATTTTGTGTTAGTTATTTAATGAATAAAAATAATTTTGTTTAATTATCACTCAATACTAACCCTTTTCTACTATGAATAGAAAAAATGAATGTATTCCCGAAATTTGAAGACAACTTAAAATATCTCGGAAAGTAATGAGTTTAGGTATAGGGAATGCTATATAAAAATGAAAGAGTATCACAAATACAAAATTTTGAAAAAATAAAATATAGGGTGATCCATTTAAAAACATTAAGAAAATCGTAATTTGGTGTTGTAGTTCACCCTGTATACAAATAGTTGTCAATGATTTCAATTTAACTTAACTTAAAAACTACAGTATATTGTTAATCTTATTATGTAAAACAAATTATTGTTTACGAATTACTTCTTTATATACATGGTGTTAATCTCATAGGGATTTCGAAATAAAAATGGTCATAACTTGTTAAATACTCTGTATAGTAATGCAAAACCCTATATTATATGAACAAGAATTATGAGAAAAATATAAATATGAAAAAATATATAGGGTGTCCCATTTAAAAAATTATATGTTTGATATACCACGCAGTTATTGATCACCCTGTAGAAATGGACATATTTTCCAAGCCTAGAGAATATCATTGCCTACATTTTTTCTAAATAAATTTTTTCGATATTCTATACCATAATGGAATTATCGACCGATCCCGCACTAAAAACTCACCCTGTATATATTGCTCAGCGATATTTGTGAAAACATACATACAGTGAGGACGTTTGAGTTGGAATAAATTCAATATCTCGGGAATGCGCCAATTTGGAGAGAAATCCTGAGACAGGTCGATTTTTATTTTTAAATTAGGACTTTTTGACATATATATCATACTAGTGACGTCATCCATCTGGGCGTGATGACGTAATTGATGATTTTTTAAAATAAGAGTAGGGGTTGTGTGATAGCTCGTTTGAAAGGTTATTCCATTCTCTATTCAGTAATATAAACAATAACCTAATTATTTATACAGGGTGGCCAAAAAATATTTTTTTTCATTAAATTAATTGACACAAAAAGAAGAATATAAGCAATTTATTTAATTCAAAATACATTTTACTGCTGTCAGAAAACAGAAAGAAATGTTTATTTGACAAATAAATATATTTTCGCTTAAATTCAATGTTAAAGCTGCCACCCACCTGTCTCTTAGCAGTTTGAACATTGAATTTAAGCGGAAAGCAATGTTTATTTGTGAAATAGATATGTTATGTCAAAATGTATTTTGAATTAAATAAATTGCTTATATTCTTCTTTTTGTGTCAACTAATTTAATAAAAAAAATATTTTTTGGTCACCCTGTATAAATAATTAGGTTATGGTTTATATTACTGAATAGAAAATTGAATATCCTTTCAAATAAGCTATCACACAACCCCTACTCCCATTTAAAAAAATAATCGATTACGTCATCACGCCCAGATGGATGACGTCACTAGTATGATATATATGCCAAAAAGTCGTAATTTAAAAATAAAAATCGACCTGTCTCAGGATTTCTCTCCAAATTCATCCATTCTCGAGATAATGAATTTATTCCAATTCAAACGTCCTCACTGTGTATAATACGTATGCCTTGTCAACAATAATAAAAAATATTTACTGCCATATTTCCAGCCATGCTTGAAGTATTGACGAGACGAAGTCAAAAATAAAGATGTCCGACATTGTACAAGTCCTTAATCGTGCTACGACGATACATAAAAAAGAAAAATAAAAAGCAGAAAATGTGGATATGTCCTTTATTAAGTAAACGCGAAACAATGAATAATTTAACTATGGAAATAATGCTAGTAAATAGTCCAGGCTATATCGTCGCCCCCGTTAGTAGATCAATTAAGTTAAATAAAATAAGTTTTTTTTTTCGACATAACTGAAAAGACGGGGTCTGACAGTTGTTGAAATGTGTAGTATGAGATATTACAAAAAGACTGCCATCTAGGGATTCATCAATTTTTTAGTTGAACATCATTATCATTCTCTTTGCCTTATCCATATACGGGGTCGGCTTCCCTAATTGCATTTCTCCACACAATTCTATCTTGGGTCATATCAGTGTTAATCCCCTTTACCAACATGTCCTGCCTTATCGTCTCCCCCCAGGTCTTCTTTGGTCTTCCTCTCCTATTCCTTCCAGGAATCTGCACTTCAGCTACTCTTCGTATTGGATGATTAACGTCTCGACGTTGAACGTGACCAAACCACCTTAACCTATGCTCTCTCATTTTGGCATCAATTGGTGCCACACCTAGACTTCCCCTAATATACTCATTTCTAATTTTATCCTTCTTTGTCACTCCACTCATCCATCTAAGCATTCTCATTTCCGCCACATGCATTCGTTGTTCCTCTTTCTTTTTCACTGCCCAACATTCAGTTCCGTACATCATAGCCGGCCTTATGGCTGTTTTATAGAATTTTCCCTGCAACTTCATTGAAATTTTCCTGTCACACAGCACTCGCTTCCTTCCACTTCATCCATCCAGCCCTAATTCTACTGCATGCATCTCCATCTATTTCTCCATTACTCTGTAATACCGATCCTAGGTACTTAAAACTATTGCTTTTCACAATCATTTCACCATCCAAAGATACCATTTTATTTGTAGTAACTCCATCTTTAAATGAACCTTCCAAATACTCTGTTTTTGTCTTACAAAGTTTTAAACCTTTTTCCTCCAGAGCCTGTCTCCACTGTTCCAGTTTGTGTTCTAAGTCTCTTTCACTATTTCCTATTAACACTACATCATCAGCATACATTAGGCACCATGGAATGCTACCCTGTAGTTTCGCTGTTATCTGGTCCAAAACTAATGAGAATAAATAAGGACTAAGCACCGAACCTTGGTGCAATCCTACTTTCACCTGAAATTTATCAGTTTCTCCCACACCTGTCCTAACACTAGTCGTTACTCCCTCATACATATCTCCCACAATCTTTACATATTCGCCAGTGACTCCTTTCTTATTGAGGGCCCACCACAGAATCTCTCGAGGAACTCTATGGTATGCTTTCTCAAGATCAATGAATACCATATATGAGCGTTGGTTTCTTTATTCCTGTATTTTTCCATCAGTTGCCTTACAATGAAAATTGCATCTGTTGTTGATTTGCCCTGCATAAAGCCAAATTGATTATCGAATATTTTGGTTTCTTCACGTATCCGTCTATCAATTACTCTCTCCCATATTTTTCCATATTTGAACAATTTTTAAAAAAACAATCAAAACGTCAAACTTAGTTTTTTGCTCCTAACTTAAAAATTTGTTTATTTAGAGAGTTGACGTCTACAGTCTACAGGTAACTTTTTCAGAAAAAAAAAGATACATCGAATGAGATACGCTAAATGAAAATCGGTTAATAAACAACAAAGTTATTGCAAAACGGACGACAAAATCGCTGTTTTGGAATATTGTTAAAAACAATTTCATTGTTTATTAAAATTTGTTTAAATTTACCTAAACTTGAGGGTATTATGGTGTTTGAATGATTCAATGGTTTGCAAAAATGGTCCAGATCTCTTAAATAGTTTTGGCGAAATTAAAAACGAGCTAATTTCTGTGGCTGGTCCAGTTAATTTGGCTGAATGGATCTCAATAATCCGGGACTAAGATGAATACTAATAGCCATGAGAAAAAAGTAAAAATAATTACATTTATTATGTACACAAAATTATTTGTTAATAAATATGTAGCACTTTTTAAGCTTATAAAAAATTACAATAACTCCGTAGAAATTAGGTCAAATTAAATGGCAATAAAAAATACGGAAAGCAGGTTAAAGTACACAACTTAAAAAAAAATAAAGGTCCTACGACCCTTGGGGGCTGAGATGGCCCCTTTTTTAAATCACTGTTACGTTAATTACCAACATTAAGAGCTGAAATTAACCAATCTTTTATAAGAAAAGTCAAAGTCTGGAACAAAATTTTTAGCAAGAAAAAATATTACAAATTGTTTAAACAGGAGTGCTACAAACAAAACAAAGAGTATTTTGCGCTCGGACTAGAGTAAAAAATAGTGGGCGTAGCCGAATGAGAATGAGTTCGCGTGCTACTACAGTGCCGGCAAAAAAAATCTTTACAATTGTCAAATAAATCACCAAATTTGAAGACAATGGGTGCGTTCGGACGACCACAGCGGCTGGACAGCTGAGCCAGTAGTAGCTGTCAGACGTCACCGCTGGAAGCCAGCCGCTGAGAGATTTACTAAGCTTTCCCTATCACGGCTGGATACAACAATACAACCACTCAGCCGATTTCTGCTGACCGCCAGCCGCTATGGTCGTCCGAACGCACCCAATAATTTGCATGCGTTCTGTCTGCGCTTGTAGGGGAGGGTAGGGGAGGGAGGATAGCGTACTTGCGACGGCAATTATCTGTAGTTTACGGACCACTTGGCTTATTTAGGGTATTCTGCGCGTTTGCACTGTAAACAGTTGGCTTTGTACGGGTAGTCAGTGTTAAACTTCGTCTAATTTACCGCGTAAAGTTTGAGATCGTCAAATTCTACATTGAACTGACAAATATGGGTCGAAAGAAACTCACAAGAGGAGAAGGTTCATGCTTTAACATTACTGGAGAAAGGAGACTCTGTAATTACCGTAGCACGTGATATTGCTACATCAGGAGGAGCTATTTATCAACTGAAACGTTCGGCTGCAACGTTTCAGTTGATAAATAGCCTCTCTTGAAGCACCAATATCACGTGCTACGGTAATTACAGAGTCTCCTTTCTCCAGTAATGTTAAAGTATGAACCGTCTCCTCTTTTGTGAGTTTCTTTCGACCCATATTGGTCAGTTCAATTTAGAATTTGACGATCTCAAACTTTACGCTGTGAATGAGACGAAGTTTAACACTGACTACGCGCACAAATCCAACTGTTTACAGTGCAAACGCGCAGAATACCCTAAATAAGCCAAGCGGTCCGTAAACTACAAATAATTGCCGTCGCAAGTACGCTATCCCCCCTCCCCTACCCTCCCCTTCAAGCGCAGACAGAACGCATGCAAATTGTCTTCAAATTTGGTGATTTATTTGACAATGTAAAGATTTTTTTTGCCGGCACTGTACACTAAAAGCCGGTATAGGTGAAATTTGCTAATCATTTTAGGCACGATAGAGTCCATTACTTAAGGCTGTATGACACTATGCATTTTCTTGTATCATTTCTAATATCGTTTCTGATATGTCAAAAAAATGTATAGTGTCATACACAGATACAAGAAACGATATCAGAAACGATACAAGAATTTGTGTCAGGCACAGATTCTTGTACAATAACTGCGCCAATTTCTGCGCAAAGAGCAAAAACGTAAAACCTGCTGGTAAAACTTCTAAATGTCATAATGGCGGCTGAAAATGAGATCATATGATTTATGTCTTGATGAATTTATTTGTTTTGTAGGTATTATTTATAAATATTTTATTGATACTTAATATACCGTTTGGTATGGACTACTGTTCTACTAATAACCATATATATTTAGAATAACTTTGGGTTTCATATTGCATAATTTTTTAATAGAGGAAAATACAATAGTTCCAATTTGGATCAAACTGAAGATAATTATAAATGCAAATATTTTAGCACAAATATCAAAACAAAATAAAAAACACAAATAATCAACAGTCAACGTAAAAATTCTAGTTATTATAACATTAAAATATTTGTTTTTAAAAGTTTATAAATTTTATAAAATCCTTAAAATCAGCTGTAGACGCAGTACTACCATACCAATGTAACGTGACAGGGCGACAAACAAAATTTCGACTAATCACGTGCCGAATTTCATACAGTTTTCGATACAAGAACTTGCATAGTGTCATACAGGGCACAAATGTACGTACAAGAAATGATACAAGAAAATGTATACAAGAAACGATATCAGAAACGATATTAGAAATGATACAAGAAAATGCATAGTGTCATACAGCCTTTAAATTGTAGAACCTAAAAGAAAACGTATGAACACTGTGCCGTCACTTTTTAGTGGCACATGCGTCGGCAGTGGCGCAACAAACTTTCCACTTATGGTCGGGATAAATAAATTAAAAGGTACCCTCCCTCCCTAATAAAATTCAATTTTTTTAGTTCTATGTATAAACAACCTTTTAACATGAAATAAGTCAAAAATACATATCAAGAACTGACATAATAAGATTTTTACTTAAATTTAGGTACTTCGTAATTTCAAAAATGATAACTTTTTACTTTTGTTTTTGAGCCTTGAAAATTGTCATCTTTTGTTCAGTTTTTAGTTTTAAATTGTTTATAACTCGAAAACGACCAACTTCAGAGAAAAATTACAACAGACCTTTTTTGTTTAGAATGATCCAAAAAATCTAAAAGTGTATATGCCCGGGCTCATTTTTTTAATTTGAAAAAAGTCATTTTTTATTATTAATTAATTATAGTTAGAACAGAATTAGATCGGGCTCTGTTTTTATTATTAAACGCTTTTCTTTAGTTCAATCGTTTGTGTCAAATCTTAATTTGACTGCTTCGTCAATTTGACGTTAATTTGTCTGCCTCTTTTTCTTTCAATGCAACTGAATGAAAATTTGCAGATATATGCATTCGCGAGAACAATATATGAATAGTCAATAAAACATTTTTTTTATGTTTATTAATTGTTTAAATAAAAAAAAAACGATTTTAATGGAAAATGCTTAAATTTTCTGGTTTTTTACAATGAAGAAATTTGAAACTTTTACGGACTGTAGCTAATTATATGAACTAAACATAATTTCACTTCTTACGTTAATTGTTTACGTTATGCTTCATAAATAAACAATAAAGTTTCAAATTTTTTGCCGATTCCGACTACTTTTCATGTTTTTACATCATGTGTTTTATACATATATTTTAATAAACATGATATATTTTAATGTTTGAAAAGTGTAAGACTAAAACATAAAATAATAAAAAAATATGAAAAACGTTTTTTAAGAAACGCTTTTCTGTAGTTACGAGTGACTAAAATTAAAAATATTATAAAAAAATCAACTAAAAAGCAAAAAATAAAAAAAATTCAAACTCTAAGGATTATTTGAAAGAAATTATCACACACATTTGTTAAAAAATTGAAAAAATGTAATACATTCGTTAAAGAAAAGCGCGTCTTCATCGAATAAACGGTTTTCGTCCACGCTTTTCTTTAACGAATGTGTTAGATTTTTTCAATTTTTTAACAAATGTGTGTGACAGTTTATTTCGAATAATCCTTCGAGTTTGAATTTTTTTTTTATTTTTTGCTTTTTAGTTGATTTTTTTATATTTCTAATTTTAGTCACTCGTAACTAAAGAAAAGAGTTTCTTAAATTTTTTTTTCGTATTTCCTTATTTATAATTGTTAACGTAGACTACAAAATCTTGCACTACAAAATTTCTTTTGCAGTTAAAAACTATATTTACAATGTTCATTTTTAAATGTATTCTCTAATATGTATCGAGTTCTCTTTCTTTCAGATAAGAGTCTACAAGTTGTTACAGACACGTTTTTGACACTATGTCTTGGTTGGAGTATCCCGAGAAACTTTTTGCATCGAATGAAAAAAATCAACAACACTCCAATGCCACTGAAAATATACAAACGTCTGTGGTTTTGGCAAATGCATTAAAAAGCGACGATAAAAACAACAGTGGAACAGATCACGGTACCATTTTGAAAAAGAGAAAACCTGGCAAGATAGAAAACGAGGATACAAACAACAGTGGAGCAATTAATGGTAGCGTTCTTTCCGCAAAAGATCCAACGAATCAGTTGGAATCAAAAGGAAATACTTCATCTAAGGGTAAACCTAAAAATGCTAAGAAACAAAAAAAGCGTAAAAAAAACAGTCAGACAATGAGTACTAGCGTTTCTTGCGTGAAGGATCCGACAAATCCGTTGGAATCAAAAGAAAATAGTTTGTCTGGTGGTAAACCAGAGGAGGTAAATTTGGCTGCGGATAACAGTATTATATTGAAAAAAGAACAAAGCAACATTAAAGTAAACGCGGAGAAAAACAACAGTGGAACAATAATTAAAGGTAGCTTTGGTTTCGTAAAAGATTTAATGAATGCGTTAGAACCAAATAAAAATACTTCATCTGATAGTAAACATAAAGAGGTAAACTTGTCTACAGGAAAAACTAGTAAGAAAGAAAAAAAGGGTAAAAACAGCAGTCAAAGAATGAATACTAGCGTTTCTTGCGTAAGGGATCCGACAAATCCGTTGGAATCAAAAGAAAACATTTCGTCTGGTAGTAAACCTGAGGAGGTTAATTTGCCTACGGGAAACAATAGTATATTAAAAGAAGAAAAAACCGACAATATCAACAGCCAAACGATTAATCGCTTGAAAATTTCCAAAAAACCAATAGAAGATCTTGATTTGTCTTGGGTGAACAATCCAAAAAAACTGTTTGAAACTGAAGAAGGTGACTCTTGTAGTAACATTAAAACGAAATCGAACGCCAAGAATGAGAAGACTTCTCTTCCAAAAAATACTTCACATAAAGCGGCTAAAAATAATCTTTTGAATTTGGATATTGTAGAACAAGTAATTAAGAAGATAAAATCTAACAAGGAATTTAAAAGTCTGTTAGAAATTGTTTTAAATATAATTTCAAACAAAAATGTTGGAAATCGGTAAGTTTTAGAGATATTTTTTTTTATTTATTTGAAAAATAATATAATTTAAGTTATATTTTATATGCCATGCGTTTAGTTTGCGATTAGAGATAGGCGACTGAAGGAAACGCTAAAATTGGCAACATTGCTTATGAGAATGAATTGCATTGCCACTTATCGACGAATGACTGAATTACAAATTACATATTACATAGTGAATAAGGCGTTTTCATGACAGGCGCTAACGCGCGTTTTGATAACATATTTTACATAGGTACTACATACAGAGAGTCTGTAAAGTGGAATAAATTCAATATCTCAAATACTAATTGTTTTTTTGGAAAATGCTCAGACCCGTCGATTAGTATTTCAAATTGTCCTTTTTGACATTCAATAATAATGTATACAGGGTGTCCCAATTTAGAGATATGACGTCATCGTCGATTTTCTTAAATGGCAACACTGTCATTTTGATAGCTAATTTGATAGGGTTTGTAAAGTTATACATAACTGCAAAATATCAAATTTTTATTCTCTACCATTTACAAGATAATAGAAAATAACAAAGTTATATCTGTAATTTGGAATATATTCAATAATTAAAATACTAACTGTTTTTTTGAAAAATGCTCAGACCCGTCGATTAGTATATCAAATTGTCCTTTTTGACATATAATAATAATGTATACAGGGTGTCCCAATTTAGAGATGACGTCATCGTTGATTTTCTTAAATGGCAACACTGTCATTTTGATAGCTATTTTGATAGGGTGTGTAAAGTTATACACAACTGCAAAATTTCAAATTTGTATTCTCTACCATTTAGATGATAATAAAAAATAACAAAGTTATGAAAAAGAAGTAATCAACTAATAATTGAATTTAATTATTTCAATAAATTAAGCAACAACTCATAATGTTGCCCTCAATTATTGTCAAATTGTCAATGGGCAACGTTATGAGCATTTGCTTAATTGAAATAAATAAATTCAATTATTATTTGATTACTTATTGTTCTTCATAACTTTGTTATTTTTTATTATCTTGTAAATGGTAGGGAATAAAATTATCAAATTTTTCAGATGTGTATAACTTTACACACGCTATCAAAATAGCTATCAAAATGATAGTGTTGGCATTTAACAAAATCAACGATGACGTCATATCTCTAAATTGGGACACCCTGTATACATTATTATTATATGTCAAAAATGACAATTTGATATACTAATCGACGGGTCTGAGCATTTTTCAAAAAAACAGTTAGTATTTTAATTATTGAATATATTCCAAATTACAGATATAACTTTGTTATTTTCTATTATCTTGTAAATGGTAGAGAATAAAAATTTGATATTTTTTAGTTATATATAACTTTACAAACCCTATCAAATTAGCTATCAAAATGACAGTGTTGCCATTTAAGAAAATCGACGATGACGTCATATCTCTAAATTGGGACACCCTGTATACATTTTTATTGAATGTCAAAAAGGATAATTTGAAATACTAATCGACGGGTCTGAGCATTTTCCAAAAAAACAATTAGTATTTGAGATATTGAATTTATTCCACTTTACAGACTCTCTCTGTATACACGGTGAGTCATGAGGAACTGTACATACTCCTACCTCGTATAGAGGCTCCTATGGGGAATAACAAATGACCATTAAAAAGTGTCTGCTCCCATTGTTTAATAATATACAGGGCGAGTTTCGCATTTTGACAGAAATTTGTATTCGTCATAATTTTTGAACGGTCAGATCGATGTGTCTCTTATTTTGGTCAGTCGTTACACTATTGCCACCCAATCAACTGATTTAATCAAACTAGAAAAAATCAGGTCCGGCTTTAAAAAAATTAGTTTGGGTCTTAGAAAAAATTTCACCCTGTATACGCTTTTTGAAAACTCTAATATAAATTTTACAAATTAGACAAATAGGCAATTAAAATGGCATATTTATTTTTTTCCCCACACGATTACTTAATTTTTTATAAAAAAATCAAATTTGACTATGAATTAAAAGTTTGGTAAAGTGAACCATAGATTTAAAAAAATTAACTTTTATTACAAAAATTAATTTTTTTAAAACAAATATTTAATTTATGTTACCACCCAATCAACTGATTTATTTAAACTAGAAAAAGATCAGGTCCGGCTGTAAAAAATTAGTTCGTTTGGGTCTTAGAAAAAATTTCACCCTGTATACGTTTTTTGAAAACTCTAATATGAATTTTACAAATAAGACAAATAGGCAAATAAAATGGCGTATTTATTTTTTCTTCCCCACACGATTACTTAATTTTTTATAAAAAAATCAAATTTGACTATGAATAATTCTTAAAAGTTTGGTAAAGTGAACCACAGATTTAAACAAATTAACTTTTATTACAAAAATTAATTTTTTTGGAACAAATATTTAATTTATGTTACCACCCAATCAACTGATTTATTCAAACTAGAAAAAAATCAGGACCTGATTTAAAAAATTAGTTCGTTTTGGTCTTAGAAAAAATTTCACCCTGTATATGCTTTTTGAAAACTCTAATATGAATTTTATAAATTAGACAAAATAGGCAATTAAAATGGCATATTTATTTTTTTCCCACACGTTTACTTAATTTTTTATTAAAAAATCAAATTTGTCAAAATATGAATTTTAACCTAAAAATGAAAAAAAAAAAAATGAAATGTCTTCTTCTCGTAAAAGTTATTGATTTTTAAAAATAAAAGGTGCAGATTCGTGAATGGCAATGGTAAATCGCAAAAATTAAGTGAAAAAATTTAAAAATTGTCTATTTGATCACGTCTAGGTTAAACTATAGAGTCCAAAGAGAAGTGTATGGGGAGTTTTAGCTCTAGACGGGTTATAGAAAAAAAAATGGTGAAACTTTTAATTTTAAGAAAAACGTTGTTTAATTTTTTTTATTTTTATGGTAAAATTGCGATTTTGACAAATTTGATTTTTTAATAAAAAATTAAGTAATCGTGTGGGGAAAAAAACAAATATGCCATTTTAATTGCCTATTTGTCTAATTTGTAAAATTCATATTAGAGTTTTCAAAAAGCGTATACAGGGTGAAATTTTTTCTAAGACCCAAACGAACTAATTTTTTAAAGCCGGACCTGATTTTTTTTCTCGTTTGAATAAATCAGTTGATTGGGTGGTAACATAAATTAAATATTTATTTAAAAAAAAAATAATTTTTGTAATAAAAGTTAATTTTATTAAATCTATGGTTCACTTTACCAAACTTCTAATTCGTAGTCAAATTTGATTTTTTTATAAAAAATTAAGTAATCGTGTAGGGAAAAAAATATTCGATTTTAATGGCCTATTTGTCTAATTTATAAAATTCATATTAGAGTTTTCAAAAAGCGTATACAGGGTGAAATTTTTTCTAAGACCAAAACGAACTAATTTTTTAAAGCCGGACCTGATTTTTTCTAGTTTGACTAAATAAGTTGATTAGTTGGTAATAGTGTAACGATTGACCAAAATAAGAAATACATCGATCTGACCGTTCAAAAATTATGACGAATACAAGTTTCTGTCAAAATGCGAAACTCGCCCTGTATATTATTAAACAATGGAAGCAGATACTTTTTAATGGTCATTTGTTATTCCCCATAGGAGCCTCTATACGAGGTAGGAGTATGTACAGTTCCTCATGACTCACCCTGTAATATGTTCGCTAAACTCAGACACAACTGGCTAGTGATTTTAGTGGGTATTTTTTTTTTGTTTTTGGTCAATTTTGCCAAAATTGGCAATTCATATGAAGTTAGCAAATCACAACAGCAAAAAATGTTTCAAATTCAAATCGACTTGGTGCTGAATTTGCCGCTTTTTTGCCGCTCATTAGTCGTGGAAAAATTAATTTTGCCGCTTTTTTATTTTTCTTAATATTCGATGTTTCGCTAACTTCATATGAAGTTAGCGAATCACAACAGTGAATAATGTTTCAAGTGTAAATTGAGTTGGTCCTGAATTTGCCGCTTTTTTGCCGCTCATTAGTTGTGGAAAAATTAATTTTGCCGCTTTCTTATTTTTTTTTAATATTCGATGTTTCGCTAACTTCATATGAAGTTAGCGAATCACAACAGCAAAAAATGTTTCAAATTCAAATCGACTTGGTGCTGAATTTGCCGCTTTTTTGCCGCTCATTAGTCGTGGAAAAATTAATTTTGCCGCTTTTTTATTTTTTTTAATATTCGATGTTTCGCTAACTTCATATGAAGTTAGCGAATCACAACAGTGAATAATGTTTCAAGTGTAAATTGAGTTGGTCCTGAATTTGCCGCTTTTTTGCCGTTAATTAGTTGTGGAAAAATTAATTTTGCCGCTTTTTTATTTTTCTTAATATTCGATGTTTCGCTAACTTCATAAAGGGTGGTGAATTAGTGCGAAGAAGTCCAATTACTCGTTTATCGTAAGAGATACGAAAAAAAGTTATTTAAGTAAAAGCTGCTGCCCAGACAGGACCATAATTTAAAAATATTTCCAAATATACAGGGCTATCCGTATTGACAGGGTAACCCAAACTTATGTTTTTTTAAATGGAACACCTTGTATATTTTTACATTTTTGGATTCTCCTATATCTCTTCTTTCCGAAAATATAAGCTTTTGTAGTAATATACGAATTAGTTTAAAATATATTTACGTTTTATTGTTAACTTCGTTCTTTCTTAAAATATAGGTTTTTGTAATAATATTCGAAGTGGTTTAAAAGATAATTACGTTTTTTTGTTTTTTTCGTAGCAATATTCACACCCTGTAGAATTGTAGTAATTTGACATAAAAATTTCTATTTATGTTCAAACGATTTTTAATATAGTCTACTATTGTTAAAATTATTAATATAGAGAAACGTTCAGTTTTAGTATACAGGGTTGGTCAAAACTCGGAATGAGTATTTTTTGAGTTTTCTTAAATATATTTTATTATAGTAATTTAGTATTGTAGTGAAATGATATTTTATGGAACTTTTTATTTATTAAGTATTCCCTATACCTAAGTGCTTTAATTTGTGAGTTATTCGTGATTCTTTGCGCCACACATTATTTATTGCAACAAAAAATAGGTGGCCGTGAAAAATTCAATTAGAATAATTTTTCGAAAAAAAAAACATAATAATCATGACTGGTCGTTACTTTATTAATTTTTGAACTCATTAATTTATTAATTGAAAGAGACATTAAAATACCTACGTACAAGATTGTTAGCGCGTAAAATATAAACCAAAACATATAATATTCGCTAACTTTATAATATGAACTTCGAATCACAACAGCAAATAATGTTTCAAATTCAAATCGAGTTGGTGCTAAATTTGCCGCTTTTTTGCCGCTCATTATTTGTGAAAAAATGTTTTGCCGCTTTTTTGTTTTTTTAATATCCGATGTTTCGCTAACTTCATATGAAGTTAGCGAATCACAACAGCAAAAAATGTTTTAAATTCAAATAGAGTTGGTGCTGAATTTGCCGCTATTTTGCCGGTCATAAGTTGTGGAAAAATTAATTTTGCCGCTCTTTTACTTTTTTTAATATTCGATGTTTCGCTAACTTCATATGAAGTTAGCGAATCACAACAGCAAATATTGTTTCAAATTCAAATCGAGTTGGTGCTGAATTTGCCGCTTTTTTGCCGCTCATTATTTGTGAAAAAATTAATTTTGCCGCTTTTTTGTTTTTTTTTTAATATCCGATGTTTCGCTAACTTCATATGAAGCGAATCACAAAGCAAAAAATGTTTCAAATTCAAATCGAGTTGGTGCTGAATTTGCCGCTATTTTGCCGCTCATTAGTTGTGGAAAAATTAATTTTGCCTCTCTTTCACTTTTCTTAATATTCGATGTTTCACTAACTTCATATGAAGTTAGCGAATCACAACAGCAAAAAATGTTTTAAATTCAAATAGAGTTGGTGCTGAATTTGCCGCTTTTTTGCCGCTCATTAGTTGTGAAAAAATTAATTTTGTCGCTTTATTTTAAAGTCTTTATTAATAAAGTCGCAAACTTATGTTTTTTTTTTAAATAGTGCACCCTATATATTTTTACATTTTTGGATTCTCGTTTATGTCTTCTTTCCTAAAATATAGGTTTCTATAATAATATATTTAAAAGATAATTACGTTTTTTGTTTATTTCGCAGCAATATTCACACCCTGTAGAATTGTAGTACTTTGACATAAAAATTTCTAAAACTTCTAAAATTTCTAAAATTTCAGAAAAATTTCTTTTAGTTATGTTTAAACGATTTTTAATACGGTCTACTATTCTTAAACAGTATTAATATAGAAAAACGTTTAGTTTTAGTACAGAGATGTATTTTATACAGTGCGTCCATAAAGTAACGCATAAATTCGTTATTTCGTAAACCGGCGACTTTAAGGAAAAATCCCGAAACAGGTCGATTTTTATTTCTAAATTACGATTTTCTGGCATATATACCATACTAGTGACGTCATCCATCTGGGCGTGATGACCTAATCGATGATTTTTTTAATAGGGAACAGGGATCATGTGATAGCTCATTTGAAAGGGTATTCAATTCTCTATCCAATAATATAAACATTAACATAAGTATTTATACAGGGTGTTCAAAAAACATTTTTTTAATTAAAATAAGTGAGACAAAAAGAAGAATATATTATGTAATTTATTTTAATTCAAAATGCATTTTACTACTGTAAGTAAAGAGAAAAAAATTTTATTTGGTAAATAAACATTGATTTTCCTTTAAACGAAATGTTCAAACTGCCAAGAGACAGGTGGGTGGCAGCTTTAACATTGAATTTAAGCGAAAACAATATTTGTTTGTCAAATAAACATTTTTTTCTTTTTTCTGACAACAGTAAAACGTATTTTGAATTAAATAAATTACATACATTCTTCTTTTTGTCTCAATTATTTTAATTAAAAAAATGTTTTTTTGAACACCTTGTATGAATAAATATGTTAATGTTTATATTAGTGAATAGAGAATTGAATACCCTTTCAAATGAGCTATTACATGACCCCTATTCTTATTTAAAAAAATCATCGATTACGTCATCATGCCCAGATGTATGATGTCACTAGTACGATATATATACCAAAAAATCCAAATTTAAAAATAAAAATCGACCCGTTTCGGGATTTTTCCTTAATATCGCCAGTTTACGAAATAATGAATTTATGCGTTACTTTATGGACGCACTGTATATGTTTTATGTATATACAGTGCGCTGGAATAAGTGTTACCCCCCTCCCCGATATTAACTTATTTATTTTCATAGTACATAAGCTTACATGCATAGAAATCGGCCCACTTAAAAATTTGGTTATTTTTGATGTCTCATATTTTCTAAACCTCTTGGCCGATTTAAGTGATTTTTTGAACATGTTATAGCCTGATTCTTTACCAATACCACTGTAATGTTTCATTGTATTCCGGGTGTACTAATCAAACTGTGTTTTTTTTCTCAAAGTTCGCATCACCCTGTGAAATATTCTAGCATTTATAAAATACTGAAATTAAAACCCAACTATAGCCTCTGGTTTTTTTAACATTCTTTTTTTTATTCATTCGTTTATGTTGGATAATAAAAAGTTAGGTACTTTAACAACTAGACATGTTCTTCATCAATACACGGTATTTCTAAATAAGTGCTACAAACTTTAATTCTGCACGAAAAAATAATGACAGTTTGCTTTATAAACGTATGTCCGCAAATGTTTCGTTTCCGAGATACGGAATGTTGAATTTTTTCTTAAAAACTAACGATTTATTTATTGCTTTAAAATCAGTTGAGATATGCAAATGAAATTTGGTAGGTTTTAAGAGATAGTTATTGCGAATTATTTGACATAAAATTAAGTTAATATTAAATTCTTAATTTTTTTGTCAAAAATCCGCAATAACTAACTCTTAAAACCTACCAAATTTCATTTGCATATCTCAACTGGTTTTAAAGCAATAAATAAATCGTCAGTTTGTAAGAAAAAATTCAACATCCCGTATCTTGGAAACGAAACATTTGCTGACAAACGTCTATCAAGCCAACTGTCATTATTTTTTCATACAGAATTACCCCTTAAAGTTTGTCGCACTCATTTACAAACACCGTGTATTGATGAAGAACATGTCTAGTTGCTGTACCTATCTTTTTTTATTTTTCAACATAAACGAATGAATCAAAAAACAGAATGTTAAGAAAATCTGAGGCTATAACATGTTCAAGAAATCACTTAAATCGGCCAACAGGTTTAGGAAATACGATTCATCAAAAATGACCAAATTTTTAAGTGGGCCGATTTCTATGCACGTAAGTTTAGTACAGTATCATAGTACATAATATTATAGCAGCGATACTCAAAGTGTGTTCCGCGGAACCCTAGGGTTCCGCGATACCGCTGTAGGGGTTCCGCGAGAATTTAGAAAAAAAATTCAAAACACCTCTCTCTGTTCGACTTTTCTGACGCGGTATAGCACTATTCACGAGGCGTGGTCGAACCACAGGTCGAACTTAGTTGCCTCCTGTTGCCTCATACAATTTTACTAGCGTGTCACCGCCGATACACGACTTAGTGTGACCAAAGAATACCCCAACCAACTTGGTTGGTTGGGGTATTCTTTGGTGACTTAGTCCTTAGTCAGTACTGTCAGTAGTCAGTCGACAATTAGGGTTCGGAGCGATGAGTACCTACCTGTTAGAAAAAAGTATTTATTTTCCTACTGCTGTATTCTGATCGTATCAGTTTAGTACTTTTGTTGTTTATGTGCGTACGTTATTTTGTGGTTTTTAATAAAGAAGAATGGAACGTTGGCTTAAAGGCGTTAAACGTGATGCAACAACATCTACTGAAGCCGAATGTTCGAAAGCAGTACGCGAGGGGTATACAGCAATTACCGGTCAAGACGATTATGCAACGACGTCAAGTTCCACGGTTTCAAAAGCGAAAAATAGGAAGTATGGTGACACAGTTTCGGATTTGTTGATTCCAACGGCTCACCTATCTGTATTTTATGTAGTAAACTGTTTCCTAATAGTTCCAATGGCACCTGCTAAGTTGCGCCGACAGTTAGAAACTGTACACCCCGAGTTTAAAAACAAGACTAAAGAATTTTTTATACGTAAGGAAAAAACAATTATTAGAAAGTCAAAAAACTATAATGCATGTAACCAAAACTTTCAATGAAAAGGCCACAGAGGCATCATATTTAGTTAAATATCGCATTGCACAAGCAGGTGAAGCGCACAATATCGCTGAGAATTTAATAAAACCATGTGTGTTAGACATAACAAAATGTATGCTAGATGAAAAATCTGCAAAGCATCTTTCTACTGTACCGCTATCGAACGATACTGTTTCACGGCGTATTCATGATCTGGCCAGCTACGTCAAACAAGAACTACCTAGTTACACGTCTACAAAAAACACGATTCGCCTTGCAAATAGATGAGTCTACTGATGTCGCTGGTCTGGCTATCTTGCTGGTTATCGTGAGATAGCCATATGAAAGTTCTTTTGATGAAGACATGCTTATGTGTTCACCGCTGCCCACAAACACAACCGGAAAGGAAATTTTTAATAAAATAGTTATGTTTTTTGAGGAAAATAATCTCAGTTGGAACGATTGCATTGACATTTGTACAGATGGGGCCAAGGCGATGACAGGTACAACAGCAGGATTAGTGTTACGAATAAAAAATAAAGCTCCTAATTATAGCTCCAGCCATTATATCCTGCATAGACAAGCACTTGCGATAAAGCAAATGCCGTCAAATCTAAAATTAGTTATGGATGAAGCAGTAAAAAAATTAATTTTATCAAATCGCTACCATATTCCCGATTGTTCTCATTATTGTGTGAAGATTATGGCAGCAAATATTAAACACTGCTGTTCCATAGAGAAGTGCGATGCTGTCTCGGGGTAAAACTTTAACAAGGCTATTTGAACTTAAAGCCGAGTTACAAATGTTTCTTTCAGATACTTATTTCAATTTGAAAGACCGTTTGTATGATAAAACTTGGTTGTTCCGACTGTCTTTTATGGCGGATATCTTTCAAAAACTGAACGATTTAAATTTATCATTGCAAGGTAAACAGACAACAGTGTTCCAGGCCTGTAACAAAATAACTGCGTTCAAAAGAAAATTAGATTTTTTAATTATTTGCGTCAGAAAGAGAAAAATAGAACATCACTCAGTTTGTTAGCGATATGGACTCAGAAATGTTCCAAGATGATGTATTTGAAGAATTGGTCAAATATCTCACTTCCATGCGTGCATCTTTTGATGTATTTTCCCGAAGAAGAGAACACAAAAATGAAACTGAATTCATGGATTCATAAACCCAACTTACAAAAGCCCGAAAATATGTCAAACGAAATATACGAATCTCTTTTAGAAATATCATCAGACACATTTATGGAGTCATTGTTTAAAACTACGCCTCTCAAAGATTTTTGGTGCAGAATCCGTGACGAATATCCAATGATTGCCAAAATGGCTCTGAATATTCTTCTCCCCTTCCCAACAACATATTTATGCGAAACAGGATTCTCAACATATTATGCAGCCACGAAAACAAAATACCGCCATAGACTGGACGCCGAACCTGATATGAGACTTCAAATTAATGTCATCTATCAAACCTGATATCAACCAATTGATGAAAAATAAAAAACAGTTTCATACCTCCCATTAGTTAGATTTTTTTATTGTTATGTAAGTAAGTAATAAGTAACTGTTACATTGGAATTTGATTATGCTTATTAATAAAAAATACACTTTTAAAAAGTAATGTTTAATTGTAGGGTTCCGTTAAGTATTTTGCTTTCCAAAAGGGTTCCGTCACCAAAAAAGATTGAGAACCGCTGTATTATAGCATCAATGTTTCGAACTTTACGCGATCTCTCTTCAGGTGACATCATAACTTTGATTTTTCTAAATAGGTATGTATATCATGTTACACCTCACTTAAAAGCTTTTGAATTACTGATTACAAAAATGTATATTACTTGGTAGGGCTTACAATACCGGGATTCCGGGATCCCGAATACCGGGATCCCGGACGATATTTTCCGGTATTCGATACCGGTATTTTTAATAAAAATACCGGTATTTCGGTATTAGCTTAATTTATAAAAATGGAATTGATGCACAATAAACTTTCTTCTAAGATATTTTTTGCTATTACAAGAAATTATTTTTGAAGATAAACTACCAATATCAAATATCATTGTAAAAAATATTTATTAAACACATTCATTAGGTACACATACAAGTCAAGTATATCGCTTTCTAAAAGCGTGAATGTCGTTAATTTAAGGCGAACGGTGATACATATCAGCTCCTATAACCAAATTATTAAATCTCGTGTATACAAATATATAAAATGAGTTCTTAAAATTGAGTTCACAAATTCTTAAATATTTAAAATTAGACGTTATTTTATAAATAAGCCGAAAATTTATTAATCAGAATTGTTTTTACATTTTCAGATCTATTTTTCATTTTTTTGTGTATTGTGGTGTATAAATTAGGCTCACTTATTTTCTGAATTATTAATAATAATTGAAAATATATAGCGGTCTAAATACAGAGTAATCCATATAAAATATTTGTCACAGTAAGTTAATCTTTGTATTAATATATTTTAAAGTTAAATTAATTTACAAATAGCAAATTTCATGAGTAAAAGTATTATCCTGTTATATGCAAAATTTATCCTAGGACCAAATATATAGTTTTTCTATTTGCACATTTTTTGTATCTATCTATTCCTACTCTCTAGGAATGTTATAAATAACATCTACTCATTTCAAAACAAAATTTAATCGGTTTTATATATTATTTAATAACTATTTAATAATTATTTATAAAGTCGATATAACAACTGAGGATAGTATAAATATAATGCGTATATTTTTTATTCATAATACCGGTTTTAATACCGGAATCCCGGTATTTGAAATTTTAAATACCAAATACCGGTATTGAGATTTTGGCTCGGTATTGTAAGCCCTATTACTTGGGCAAAATTTCGGTCAAATGCTTTTTAAATGCATTCATTTTTTTTAATCATGAGAAAACTAATCTGAGACACAACTGTCTACACTATAATCACAATAAAAATGCACTAGATAGAAATAAACAAACCAAGACACGTTAAATGTTCGAGGACCACTCCCAAATCATGATTTGGGGGGTGCTCCTCGTGCTTGTTTATTTCTAGTGCATCTTAATTGTGATTGTAGTAAAGAGAGTTGTGTCTTAGATTCACGAATCGACTATATTTAATTAACTAATGTTTGACGTTTTGATTTCCACTGCGAAAATTGTTCTCAAAAAATCATATTCTAAAAATACTGTGAAGATTTTATAACCTGATTTGTTTAAAGGTTATAAAATCTTTCCAGAATTTTTAGAATAATCTTTTTTAATAAAAATGCATTTTTCATTACACCAACAATTATTGTCGCTCTGTCCCATAAACGTTGAAATATCAACATACTTTTTTCTTTCCCCGCGTATATTTAAATTATACAAAAACATACAATATTTCGCTGACGACAATTAATAATTGTGACTCACTATCAAACAATAGTTCCACTGTTTAACACATTGAACAACAAGTTTCTTTATAATTTGAAAATGCAATTCAGCCGGCAATCATAATACCAACACATAATGTATGTCTCGCATCGTTATCGCAAAATAGATTATTTCACCGCAAGACACCTGATATAAATAAATTTAAACACCTTTTGCTAATTAATTGAAAAGTAGATAACACACAAAAATTAAACAATACCCTTTCGCATTTTGTAATGGGACCATTTTGTAACAGAAATTAAACAGCGAATAATAAAATCAAAAGCAGCATACGTTAAAATGAGACCCATTTTCAACAGCCGAGACATATCATTAAAAACAAAATACCGTCTGTTGAAATGCTACATACTCACAGTTCTACTCTACGTAATGTAAGCGTGGACACTAACTGTTGCATCTATGTATCGGCTATCGCTAATAAGCGGCAAAAAAGCGGCAAGTTCAGCACCGATTCGATTTGAATTTGATACCTTATTCGCTGTTGTGATTCGCAAAGTTCATTATGAAATTAGCGAATATTATATGTTTTGGTTTATATTTTACGTGCCAACAATCTTGTACGTAGGTATTTTGATATCTCTTCCATTTAGTAAATTAATTAATTCAAAAATTAATAAAGTAACGACCAGTCTAGATTATGTTTTTTTTCCGAAAAATCATTTTGATTGAATATTTTCACGATCACCTAATAAAATTTCACGTACTTATTTTTTGTTGCAAAACGTAATGTTTGGCTTAAATAATCACGAATAGCTCACAAATTAAAACACTTAGGTATAGGGAATGCTTAAGAAACAAGAAAGTACTATAAAATAGCATTTCACTACAATACTAAAATACTATACTAAAATATATTTAAAAAAACTCAAAAAATACTCATTCCGAGTTTTGACCAACCCTGTATACTAAAACTGAACGTTTCTCTATATTAATAATTATAACAATAGTAGATATATTAAAAATCGTTTGAACATATATAGAAATTTGTATGTCAAATTACTACAATTCTACAGGGTGTGAATATTGCTACGAAAAAACAAAAAAACGTAATTATCTTTTAAACCACTTCGAATATTATTACAAAAACCTATATTTTAAGAAAGAAGACATAAATTAGAATCCAAAAATGTAAAAATATACAGGGTGTGCCATTTAAAAAACATAATTTTGTGTCACCCTGTCAATACGGATAGCCCTGTATATTTGAAAATATTTTTAAAGTATCTCTCTGGGCAGCAACTTTTACCTAAATAACATTATTTTACGTCTCTTACGATAAACGAGTAATTGAACTTTTTCGCACTAATTCCCCACCCTTTATGAAGTTAGCGAAACACGCCATATTAAAAAAAAAAAAAATAATAAAGCGACAAAATTAATTTTTCCGCAACTAATTAACGGCAAAAAAGCAAAAAATTCAGCACCAAGTCGATTTGAATTTGAAACATTTTTTGCTGTTGTGATTCGCTAACTTCATATAAAATTAGCGAAACATCAAATATTAAGAAAAATAAAAAAGCGGCAAAATTAATTTTTCCACAACTAATGAGCGGCAAAACAGCGGCAAATTTAGCACCAAGTCGATTTGAATTTGAAACATTTTTTGCTGTTGTGATTCGCTAACTTCATATGAAGTTAGCGAAACATCGAATATTAGAAAAAATAAGAAAGCGGCAAAATTAATTTTTCCACAACTAATGAGCGGCAAAAAAGCGGCAAATTCAGCACCAAGTCGATTTGAATTTGAAACATTTTTTGCTGTTGTGATTCGCTAACTTCATATGAAGTTAGCGAAACATCGAATATTAAAAAAATAAGAAAGCGGCAAAATTAATTTCTCCACAACTAATGAGCGGCAAAAAAGCGGCAAATTCAGCACCAAGTCGATTTGAATTTGAAACATTTTTTGCTGTTGTGATTCGCTAACTTCATATGAAGTTAGCGAAACATCGAATATTAAAAAAAAATAAGAAAGCGGCAAAATTAATTTTTACACAACTAATTAAAAGCGGCAAATTCCCATTGTGCTTGCCATAATATTTGCGAGAAGTGAGTCGTTAACTTTATGTACATAATACAGTAGAACTCCAATTATCCGGACTCCAATTATCCGGATCGCCAATTATCCGGATCAGATCGAGAAAAAGAAAAAATCAAGTTTGTAAAAAATAATTCATTTTACTGTGATTCAGTATTGTGTGTCAATATTACGTAATGCAAACTTTGTCATTTACATATTGTTGTGTATACTGTATTGTTTTTCATAATAAATACCGTATATGTTCTCCATTGTGTTTTACATTTCTTTCCCGGAAAAGGTCTTTTTCGAGAAAAATCCAATTATCCGGATTTTTGATTATCCGGATCGGGTCCGGTCCCAATTAATCCGGATAATTGGAGTTCTACTGTAATAAAAAGGTCCAACGATGGTTTCTAGATACGCCGATTAGTAAACAAGTTTCCTCTCGCCCTCAGACAGTTCGTCGCCAGAGAGTTCTGGCGTTGACAGGGCCGGCCTGGGACCGTGACAATATACTGTCATTTTGGTTTTTCTCGATATTTCCTTTTTGTTTAGAAAATTTTTATACAGTGAATAGTAAGTTCTCGTTGCCAGTTTTATTCTGTTTCCAATTTCATCTTCTTGTGTACCTTTGTTGTTTAACATTATTCCCAAATACTTAAAGAGGTCTACTTGCTCGATTTTTTGCCCTTCGATTTCAATATTTACAGTTGCTTCTTTGTTGACTATTGTCATTACTTTGTAACGACGAAGTTCACCCTGTAGGTATAATGGAAAAAGAATTGACTATATGTTGGTATGTCATAGAAGGGGATGTTAACGTGTTACAAAATTTGAAGAACATGTCCTCGGTTGCTCAGTACGGAAGAGATATGGGATGGATCTTAACGGGGTGTTATTAATATTCTCTTATTAGCTTAGAAATAAAAAAATAGAAAATCAAATAGAATATCAAATAAAAATAAATAAAATATTGGGCGCCACCGGTTTCCTTATGGAAACTAAACATATACAAAAATACAAACATTAAAAAAAGATAGTTCAAATCAAAAATTAACAAAAACATAGTCAAAAGCATATATTTTTAAATGAAAGCAAATCAATGTAACTTACCTTATATGTCTTTACTTAGCTAAATCTTTGTTGTACTTAAGAAACAAGAGAAAGGGAAAAAGACAATAATAAAATAGTATTTTGCAATGAATCAGACAATATTTATTGAAACACAATAAAATAAAATTAAAAAGAACTGTGATCTCTTACGGATTTACAAAAAGAGATCATGTTTACCAAAAAGAAAATTAAAAAGTTTACAAAAAAATACCTTGTACATCATAGTCCGGTATCTTCTCATAGTTGATTTTCGAAAGTCCAAGGCACAGTTACACTTCACTATAGTCACATTCGAAAAAGAATAGATATATGGAAAGTACATCTGCTATCCATATTTTTTTTGTTATGAAACTGTCAGCAATTATTTTCATTGAAACAAAATGACACTGCTCGAACAAAATATTTAAGAAACTTACTATTTCTTTAGTATATTAAATTGGATCACAAAAGGTAAAAAAACTGCATGCTTTAATGGTAATGTTAGAAACTCTATCTATCTATCTAATGAGCCTTCTTCGGTCCATCTTTGGACATAGGCCTCCCCAATCCTTTTCCATTCTTCTCTGTCTGTCGCTACAGTTATCCACCTAGAGCCCACGTGCTTCTTGACGTCATCTGCCCATCTCATTTGTGGCCTTCCTCTGCTTCGTTTATATTCCCACGGTCTCCAATTTATGAGAATTTTGTTCCATCGGTCTTCCTTTTGTCTTATAGTGTTTCCGGCAAATCTCCATTTCAACTTTGCAACTTCTTGTCTAACATCCCTAACTTTGGTTTTCTCTCTTATCCACTCGTTTCTCTTTTTATCCAATAGTCTTATGTGCAACATTTGCCTTTCCATTGCTCTTTGCGTTTTTACGATCTTATCCATGTTTTCTTTTGTAAACGTCTGGGAACCGTAAGTGAGAACAGGGAGTACGCATTGATTGTATACCTTGGTCTTAAGATGTTGTGGATATCTTTTGTTTTTAAGGATGTAGCTTAGTTTTCCAAATGCCAGTCTAACTCGTTTTCTGATCTCTGCTGTTTGGTTTTCCTTGTTAAGTTTTTAATATATAATCGTGAACTTGTTCTATTTCATCTTGTCCGATCCTCATTGTGATGTCCTTATCTGTATTTGTTATGATTTTGGTCTTGCTGTAATTCATATTAAGGCCTATCTTTCCGGCTGCTATGTCCAGTTCTTTTATCATTTCAAACAATTCTTCTTTTTTATGGGTTATCAATACGATGCCATCGGCGTACCTTACGTGGTTCAAGCGTTGTCCACAAATTTTTATACCTTTTTCTTCCCATTCTAATCTTTTAAAGATATCTTCCAGAACCTGATTGAAAAGTTTCGGTGATATTGTGTCACCCTGTCTTACGCCTCTATTTATTTGAATTGATTGTGTTCCTTGGTATACTTTAATTGTTGTTGTGGCATCTTTATATATATATTGGCTATTAGGTCTGTATATCTGTGGTCAATTCTGCTGTTAAATAAAGAACTTTTTACTGCCCAATGTTCGACACTGTCAAAAGCCTTTTCGAAATCTATGAACGCTACATATACAGGGTGATTGATTAGTAGGGTAAAGCTCAATAGCTCCGCTATAGTAATAGATAGCAATAAAAGTTAATAACAAAAATTGTAGCCACCTTTGAGCTTCACATTACAAAATTAGTTAGAATGTTACAGGGTGTTCGATAACACTGTGGTAGACCTAACTTATGTTTTTTTAAATGGAACACCCTATATTTTATTTTATGTTCGAAATCCTGTTAACTTCTCCATCACAAAAATATAAAGGTTTGTAATGTTATACAGGGTATTTACAAGGTTATAACCAATTTTGTATGAAAATCGTAACAAAGTTCAACTGCCTGTATAAATAAAAATAAGCACAACAGCAATGGTTTATTAATGCCATATTTTTTTATTTATTGTCAAAATTTTTAATAATTATTGATATTGCTAATTTTCTTTATATCAAATACAGGGTGAGTCAAAACGCAAGTACATTATTTTCTCAGTAATGTTAAATGGAACACCCTGTATTTTATATCATTATTGAAAAGTAACATTAACGTACTTTAATTTTTATATAACATTCCCTATGCCCAAATTTATTAGTTTTCGAGATATTTTCATTTTTCAGAGCAAATTATTTTAGGTGTTTAAATTTATCTAAATTTTAAGTAAGCCATGCCTGAATTGACAATTGAAGATTACCGATTATCAATCCGGCAATCAATGTAACACTGTAGCAAATAAAGAAATAAAAATAATTTATTAGTAATACATTTTACAAACAAAAACACAACCACTACATGCAACATTTTTGAAACCATTAAAAACTATCTTTTTATGTAAATGCAACAAATAAACAAAGAAAATTAGTAATAAATTTTACAAAAAAAACACACAAACACGAAATACAATATTTTGTGAAGACAATTAAACACTATAATTTATCAGTAATACATTTTGCAAAAAAAACATGTTTGAAAAAATTAGAAGCTACTTTTAATAAAATATTTTTAATATTTAATTACATAAGGTGATCAAAATTATCTCGTAACACATTTATATACGCCTAAAAACGATCATTGAATGAGCTACTTACTCTACGGAGCATTTGTAAATTAACACATCGAAATACACTTTGTATTCAATTTTTCATCTCATCCCTTGTTGTTGGAGGTATTTTATAAACTTCATTATTAACGTAACCCCAACAAAATCAGTCCAGTTTATTAAATTCTGGTGATTTGGGTGGCCACGCTACTGGTCCATTGAAAAATGAAAATATCTCGAAAACTAATAAATTTAGACATAGGGAATGTTATCTAAAAATTAAAGTACGGTAATGGTACTTTTCGATAGTGATATAAAATACAGGGTGTTCCATTTAAAATTACTGAGAAAATAATGTACTTGCGTTTTGACGCACCCTGTATTTGATATAAAGAAAATTAGCAATATCGACCATTCTTGAAAATTTTGACAATATGTAAAAAATATGGCATTAATAAACCATTGCTGTTTTGCTTAGTTTTATTTATACAGGGAGTTGAACTTGTTACGATTTTCATATAAAATTGGTTATAACTTTGTAAATACCCTGTATAACATAACAAACCTTTATATTTTTGTGATGGAGAAGTTAACAGGATTTCGAATTTAAAATAAAATATAGGGTGTTCCATTTAAAAAAACATAAGTTTGGTCTGCCACTGTGTTATCGAACACGCTGTAACATACTAACTAATTTTGTAATGTGAAGCTCAAAGGTGGCTAAAATTTTTGTTATTAACTTTTATTGCTCTCTATTACTATAGCGGAGCTATTGAGCTTTACCCTACTAATCAATCACCCTGTAGTGGGATGTTGTATTAATTTGCTCGTTCTATAAGGATTTTCATACTTAATTAAAAATTATCACTTGTGCTAAATCCCTTTCTAAAACCAGCTTGTTCTTTCGACTGGTATCCGTCGAATTTTGTCGTCAATCTATTGGTTAAAATTTTTGTTAGGGAGTTTATACAGTACATTGAGCAGAGGAGTGTTATAGGACGGTAGTTTTTTATATCTGCTTTGTCCCCTTTCTTGTGTAAGATAATGGTTACAGATTCCTTCCAGTTGTTTGGGATTCTTTTTTCTTTTAATATTTTGTTAAAAAGGGAATAGAGAGTATTAATTACCACTTTTCCATCATATTTCAGCATCTCTGTAGTTATTCCGTCTTTTCCAGGCGATTTGTTGTTTTTCATTTCTTTCAATGTCTTCTTTATTTCTGATTTGCTTATTTCTGGCTGTAATTCTGAATTGACATTTTTTATTTTCGACTTAAGTTGGGTCTTTATTTCTTCTGATGGTTCCTTTTTTGTTTTATATAACTCTGAGTAGAAATGTTGGATTATATTTATGATGTCGTTTTTAATGTTTGTTTCTACTCCGTTTACGCCTTTTATTTTGTTTATTTCAAATCTGCCGAGTTTCGGTCTTAAGCATTTCATATTCTTGTTGTTCTGCATTACTTCTTCTATTTTTATTTCTTGTTCTTTTCTCTTAGTTTCTTTTATCATTTTGCTTATTGTTTTAATGATTTCTACATATTCTATAGATTTCCTTTTGCCTTCTTCGATCAGCTTTTTTCTTTTATCCATAAGCTTCTTTGTTTCTTCTGATACATAGTTGTCCTTTTTAACATCCTTTTTTGCTATTTCTTTTCCTGATATAACCATCGTTGCTGTAAGTATGTTGTTTATTTCGTCTATATCTTTATCATCACTGTCTAATTTTTCGGTGAGTTGTTCTTTTAACAGGTCTTTGTATTTCTCTTTATATTGCCCTAGTTTTTTTCTATCTACTAGATCCGAGTTTCTTATTATTTTTCTTTTCATCTCATAGTTACCGTCGATACTAATTTTTGCTCTGACCATTCTGTGATCGCTACCTGTTGTGAATTTGTTAAGAACTGTTACATCTTTAATGATATATCGTTCCGTGGACAGTATGTAGTCGATCTCATTTTTTGTGGACCCATTAGGGCTGATCCATGTCCATTTTATTTGGGGCTTTTTTTGTAGAAGGGTTCATTGCGTATAGACGCTTTTCTTCTAGGTAGTTCATCAAAGTAGCACCTCTATCATTGCTCTGGCCGTATCCGAAATCTCCTATTTTATTTTCTTCTTTATTTAGTTTCTTACCCAGTTTAGCATTGAAATCTCCAATTACTAGTGTGAGACGATTTTTATGTCCTTCCATAGCCTTTGAAATATCTTCATAAAATAGTTCGATGTCTTCGTCATCATAAGCTGTCGTGGGGGCATATACCTGGATAATTTTATTTGATGTTCTTCTTATTTTGAGTATGACATAGGCGACACGATCTGATATACATTTGATAATTTGAACATGCTTAGTTATGGTTTTATTTATTATGAATCCTACTCCAAAATTACTATTTTTTTCATTTCCTTTAAAATACAGTAGATTCCCGGAGTTTAGCTGTATTCGGTTTTCTTCTTTCCGTCGAGTTTCTGATAGACCTATGACATCCCATTTTATATTTTTTAGTTCTTCCTCCAGTTCATGTACTTTTTCATCCGTGGACATTGATTTAATATTGTATGTCCCTATTGACAGATTGATAGATTTTCTTGGTTGTTGTGTTCGTCTTAGTGGGTTTTTGTTTTTATCTATCAAGAGCGAATTATTGCCTCCCCCAGACTCCGTGAGGCAGAACTTTGGGGTGTGGGATTCAGAAATTTTCTTACCCACCTGGGGACTATTTCCGTTTGTTTTATTATTCGCCATGATAAAAAGAGGGGGGTAATGGCAGTTAAAACACCACGCTTGCCATGCGGGTTGGTGAGTTCTTATTCAGCCGCCCATTCTGGGTCAGACGCTGTTTGTAGCCGCTCACTCTGAGACAGACGCTACTGGTTTGTGATCTTATACTATCCCTAAAATCAAGGGTTGCCATCTTCGCCGTACCGAAAGTATTCTTCGTCGCCATGGATGCCGTTCTGGACTTCATCCGCGACTCTGGGCAAGGGACCCTTAGCAGGTGCTAGCTTTTCGGGCCAGGAAGCTTCTGAAATCTGCAGGGGGCAGGGATTGATTCACTTTCCCTGATAGGACTATCCACTAGAATCCAAGGGACTCCAAAGGAGTTCGTACCCGCTACACCGCTGTTAGAAACTACTAACAACAAAAAACTCTAACTAACTCCTGCCTGCGTACAAAGAGATTATATACCGGCATTGGTATAAAAAGTCGCGTTCGCCTTAAAGCGGCTGAACGCGGTGGAACCATAATGGAACACTTTAACTCCACTACCAACATACATAATAACTTCTGCATTTTAATTGCACAAGAACTTCACCATACTCAAACTTAAATGAAAACTGAACCCTTCAGGTGCCACAACCCGCGGACCTCCGAGGCTCGCACAACTTGAACTCTATACAGGTCCAACTTGAATGAATCTCTCGATCTCTCCAACTCAATCTCCCAGAAACAAAACGCCCTTCCAAAATAATTCAATTTTACCATCAATAATCCTCAACAACCAATCATGGACTTAAGACACTTCCTTAATTAAAATCTTAACAAATAAGAAGTCACTTAGACATATTCTTAGCCATACCCTCTATGTACCGGGTGTCCCAATAAGAATGGCTCTCGGCCATATCTCAGGAACCGTTTATAGTACAACTTTGAGAAAAAAATATTTATAACAAAAGTTGCCCCGGGAAAAGTCTGGAAATAATTTTCATAATTGTAGGTTCACCGCTAGAGGGCGTGATTGAATATCAAAAATTAAAAAATCAAAATTTTACAAAATTTGCCTAACTAAAGGGCACTGGAAATCCTATCATTGTATTCTTCATAAAATTCTGCGCATATTTGATTTCACAAGTTTAAGTCTACCTTTGCAAATAAGTATGCATTTTTAATCCTGTATTACAAAATTACATCAAATTAGCGACAGCATAGCGAAAACCGCATGTCGATTTTCTATCTCGAGATATCTTAACAAACGTGTAAATTTTAAATATAACTGTTACTGTCACCAATAAACGAAGCTAAGGAAAGGTAGTGTGCTGTGGAAAAAAGAAAGAAACATTTTTTAGATGTCAACGTGTATTAATTAAAACAACAATAGGACAAACAACACTATAAAATATATCAAAGAAATAAAAACAACTACTTAGTGACGACTTAAATGTTCAAGTTATGGCCCATAATTTTCGATGCAAGTATTTACTCTTTAAGAGTATATTGAACAGCAGTCTCAATTTGTGCTCTCGCATTGCTTTGCATGGCGTTTCCTACTCTTTGGATCATGTTTTCTCGAGTAGTGGGCATAGCGGCAAAAACAAGGTCTTTAATCCGCCCCCATAAATAAAAGTCTAAAACAGTTAAATCTTGTGATCTGACTAGCCAAAAAATAGGTTTCCACGTCCTATTCATCTATCAGCGAATGACTCATCTAAAAAATCTCTTACTACTCTGAAAAAATGCTCGGGACAACGATCGTGCTGAAACAACATGGACCTACGAACTGCTAGCGGTACATCTTCCAGAAGAAGAGGCAATTAATTCCTTAAAAAAATTAGATAGCGTTCACCAATAATAGCATTATCGAAAAGAAAGGTTCCAATTATCTGACTATCACCAGATTTAACTGTTTGGTGTGGGGACGGTTTGGCATTTCACTTTTATTTAGGTATGGGGACGAATTAAAGACCTTGTTTTTGCAGCTAGGCCTACTCGAGAAAAATGATCCAGAGAATACGAAACCCCATTTAAAGCATTTCGAGAGCATAAATTAAGACTGCTGTTCAATCTACTCTTGAAAGAGTTAATGCTTGAATCAAAAATGATAGGCAATAATTTGAACATTTAAATCGTCACTAAGTAGTTGTTTTTATTTCTTAGTTATATTTTACAGTGTTGTTTGTCTTATATTTTAATTAATTATATACGTTGAGATCTTGAAAATGTTTCTTTGTTTTTTCCACAGCACACTACCTTTCCTTAACTTCGTTTACCGGTGACAGTAACTGTTAATTTTAACATTTACACGTTTCTTAAGATATCTCGAGACAGAAAAAAGGTATCGACATGTGGTTTTCGTTATTCTGTTGTTAATTTGATCTAATTTTGTAATACAGGATTAAAAATGCATACCTGTATTTAATATTTTCCAAAGAAAACTAGATTTCTGAAAATAATTAAATAACGCCTCCTAGCTGGCATAATACTTAATAGGCTGTTTCGAAATGATAACTCATACATTGACGAAATAGAGCTGTTTTCAACAAGACCAAGTTTGCAAAATTCGATTTGGCAGAACCGGACTTACAGCCATTTTTTCATAACAAGGTTCCCACTCACCCCCACCTCTTATTTGCAAAGGTAGACTTAAATTTGTGAAATCAAATATGTGCAGAATTTGATGAGGAATATGATAATCGGATTTCTAGTGCCCTTTCATTAGGCAAATTTTGTAAAAATTTGATTTTTTAATTTTTGGTATTAAATTAAGCCCTCTAGCGGTGAACCTACAATTATGAAACTAATTTCCAGACTTTTCCCCAAGGTAACTTTTCTAATAAATATTTTTTCTTAAAGCTTTACTATAAGCGGTTCCTGAGATATGGCCGAGAGCCATTCTTATTGGGTCACCCGGTACATCAAAAACATTCAGTCAAATCATGAAAAAGATAACAAACGGATTATAGCAGATCCTACAACCCACTTTTCCCATGAATAATGCCGAATCAATGTTTTCACATCTGTTATCTCCGGACGCTTAAGGGCCCTATTCACATGCGTATTTGTCCGGCGGATATGTACGGCGGACAGATACTCCGGACAGATCCTCATGTGTGTATCCGGGCGTACGCCGTATGTGTCTTACTCGCCGTCTGTGGTTCAAGACGACGACCACAGACAGCGAGCCAGACATATACGCATGTGTGTGAACGTTTCAAGGATTTGTTCGCCGGATGAGTTAAATTTGTGTCAATTTTCATTCTAACCACGGTAGTAGGCCTGTATTTATATTACATTAAAATGGCATTTTCGGATAATAAAATATTTTAGGAAAGTTTTATTTCGTTACATAAGTTGAAGCCATGCTTGTGGAATGTAAAAAGTAAAGAATATTCTAACAGGCAACTGCGAAACAACGCATATGAAGAATTAGTGGTAAAATGCCAAGAAATTTGTCCAGATGCAGATATAAAGTACGTAAGAAAGAAAATAGATTCCTTGCGTGCTGGATTTCGACGTGAGAGAAATGAGTAAGAGTAAGAGAACTGGGTCATCTACGGATAGTATTTATGCCATAAATATTTCCCAACAAGTTTCAGGTATTATTTGTCCAAGAAGCTGTGGGGAGATTGCACAACTGAACTTTAAATCTTCACCACTTCGTCCAGTTGTTAAGTATCGTAGCGTGGCGATTAATCACTCTCTGCTACTTACTGATTCTCTCATGTGTGTGTTATTTCTTTCGATTCTAGGACCAACATATCCTAATAATGTTTCAAATGCTTCATTATCCATTCGCAGAAAATTGAGTAAATCTTCGGGTTCGCTTGTTTCGAGTTCTCTAATTAAATTCATATGTGAGTACTTTCTTCTTTCCAATAACCATCGTTTGGCCATAGTCTTTTCTTTTTTCTATCATCAAATAAAACCATATATCCTCCAATTATTGCTAGTTGTTTTTTATTATTCATAGCACAGTGGAAAACAGATAAACACACAACGCGGGAACAAGTACAACTGAGAGATTTGTCCGTGAATGTGTAGCACCAACGAATTTGTCTGGAGACACATCTGCCTGTATATAGCTAACAACGAATCTGTCCGCCGTACATATCCGCCGGACAGATACTCCGGACAGATCCTCATGTGTGTATCCGGGCGTACGCCGTATGTGTCTTGCTCGCCGTCTGTGATTCAAGACGATGAGCACAGATAGCGAGCCAGACATATACGCATGTGTGTGAACGTTTCAAGGATTTGTTCGCCGGATGAGTTAAATTTGTGTCAATTTTCATTCTAACCACGGTAGTAGGCGTGTATTTATATTACATTAAAATGGCATTTTCGGATAATAAAGTATTTTGGGAAAATTTTATTTCGTTATATAAGTTGAAGCCATTCTTGTGGAATGTAAAAAGTAAAGAATATTCTAACAGGCAACTGCGAAAAAACGCATATGAGGAATTGGTGGAAAAATGCCAAGAAATTTGTCCAGATGCAGATATAAAGTACGTAAGAAAGAAAATAGATTCCTTGCGTGCTGGATTTCGACGTGAGTTAAGAGAAACGAGGAAGAGTAAGAGAACTGGGTCATCTACAGACAGTATTTATGCCATAAATATTTCCCAACAAGTTTCAGGTATTATTTGTCCAAGAAGTTGTGGGGAGATTGCACAACTGAACTTTAAATCTTCACCACTTCGTCCAGTTGTTAAGTATCGTAGCGTGGCGATTAATCGCTCTCTGCTACTTACTGATTCTCTTATGTGTGTGTTATTTCCTTCGATTCTAGGACCAACATATCCTAATAATGTTTCAAATGCTTCAATATCCATTCGCAGAAAATTGAGTAAATCTTCCGGTTCGCTTGTTTCGAGTTCTCTAATTAAATTCATATGTGAGTACTTTCTTCTTTCCAATAACCATCGTTTGGCCATAGTCTTTTCTTTTTTCTATCATCAAATAAAACCATATATCCTCCAATTATTGCTAGTTGTTTTTTATTATTCATAGCACAGTGGAAAACAGATAAACACACAACGCGGGAACAAGTACAACTGAGAGATTTGTCCGTGAATGTGTAGCACCAACGAATTTGTCTGGAGACGCATCTGCCTGTATATAGCTAACAACGAATCTGTCCGCCGTACATATCCGCCGGACAGATACTCCGGACAGATCCTCATGTGTGTATCCGGGCGTACGCCGTATGTGTCTTGCTCGCCGTCTGTGATTCAAGACGATGAGCACAGATAGCGAGCCAGACATATACGCATGTGTGTGAACGTTTCAAGGATTTGTTCGCCGGATGAGTTAAATTTGTGTCAATTTTCATTCTAACCACGGTAGTAGGCGTGTATTTATATTACATTAAAATGGCATTTTCGGATAATAAAGTATTTTGGGAAAATTTTATTTCGTTATATAAGTTGAAGCCATTCTTGTGGAATGTAAAAAGTAAAGAATATTCTAACAGGCAACTGCGAAAAAACGCATATGAGGAATTGGTGGAAAAATGCCAAGAAATTTGTCCAGATGCAGATATAAAGTACGTAAGAAAGAAAATAGATTCCTTGCGTGCTGGATTTCGACGTGAGTTAAGAGAAACGAGGAAGAGTAAGAGAACTGGGTCATCTACAGACAGTATTTATGCCATAAATATTTCCCAACAAGTTTCAGGTATTATTTGTCCAAGAAGTTGTGGGGAGATTGCACAACTGAACTTTAAATCTTCACCACTTCGTCCAGTTGTTAAGTATCGTAGCGTGGCGATTAATCGCTCTCTGCTACTTACTGATTCTCTTATGTGTGTGTTATTTCCTTCGATTCTAGGACCAACATATCCTAATAATGTTTCAAATGCTTCAATATCCATTCGCAGAAAATTGAGTAAATCTTCCGGTTCGCTTGTTTCGAGTTCTCTAATTAAATTCATATGTGAGTACTTTCTTCTTTCCAATAACCATCGTTTGGCCATAGTCTTTTCTTTTTTCTATCATCGAAATAAAACCATATATCCTCCAATTATTGCTAGTTGTTTTTTATTATTCATAGCACAGTGGAAAACAGATAAACACAAAACGCGGGAACAAGTACAACTGAGAGATTTGTCCGTGAATGTGTAGCACCAACGAATTTGTCTGGAGACACATCTGCCTGTATATAGCTAACAACGAATCTGTCCGCCGTACATATCCGCCGGACAGATACTCCGGACAGATCCTCATGTGTGTATCCGGGCGTACGCCGTATGTGTCTTGCTCGCCGTCTGTGATTCAAGACGATGAGCACAGATAGCGAGCCAGACATATACGCATGTGTGTGAACGTTTCAAGGATTTGTTCGCCGGATGAGTTAAATTTGTGTCAATTTTCATTCTAACCACGGTAGTAGGCGTGTATTTATATTACATTAAAATGGCATTTTCGGATAATAAAGTATTTTGGGAAAATTTTATTTCGTTATATAAGTTGAAGCCATTCTTGTGGAATGTAAAAAGTAAAGAATATTCTAACAGGCAACTGCGAAAAAACGCATATGAGGAATTGGTGGAAAAATGCCAAGAAATTTGTCCAGATGCAGATATAAAGTACGTAAGAAAGAAAATGTTTGTTGTTTGTTTGGGTTTATATGACTGCGGACACTAAATCCATTCGCCAATTTTACTATTTTTTATTTTATTAGTCATTTTTTCGTATCTTATCCTAAAACTAATACTAATATAATAAACAATTCTACTAATAAATAATTATTTTTGTATTTTTTTTATTAATTTTATATATATATATATATATATTTTTATTAATTTTTTTCCAAATGATGTTCTCAGAGTTCCACAGCAAAAACTGCAACATTCTTCTTTAGCCCTCTACTTCATTCGAAAGCTATTTTACTATGGACTGTCCAAGTTCGTCATTCATTTTTATCTACATATTTTTTTTTATATTTTTTTAATTATTATATTTTTTTTTCTATTTTTTTTTTATATATCTTTTTTTATATTTTTTCTTTCTTTTTTTTTTTTATTATTTTTTTATTTTTTTTTTTATTTTTTTTTATTTTTATTTTATTATTTTTTTTTTTATTTCTTTTCTTTTTTTTTTTTTCTTTTCTTTTCTTTTTCTTTTAACATATAACAATTTACAAGAAATACTTACTCTATATTTTACAATTACAATTTAAGCTTAATATCTAAAATATGTTTATACAATAGTCGGTATACCAACTCATTATTTTCTAATGTTAATAAATAATTTAAATTAATGGGATGGTGGACATCAGTCAAAGAATACAGTGAATTTAAAAACATATTAACTTTATTAGAGATAAGAGAACAGGTCAAAATTTTGTGTTGTAGATTGCCCAACTGTCCACAAATACATTGTGGACTATCAGCTATATTAATTTTAAATAAATATGATGGAGTAAGACAGTGGTCAAATCTCATTCTGCATATGGTTCTTATCATATCTTTTGTCGACTCCATTTTAGAAAACCAAGGTTTATCCGTTATATAGTTTCTGATTGATCTGTAGTGGTTTCCTGTATTTACGTTTTCATCAATATACCTTTCTTTCCATTCTTTCTTAATCTCTTTGAATAAATTTGATTCAATATCTTTTGGCGTACAAAGATAATGGGTTAATACTCCTTGTGTCACCGCGTTTTTAGCCAATTCATCTACCATTTCATTTCCAGTTATTCCACAGTGGCTTTTAACCCATGCCAACTTAACAGACTTTCCTTGTTGCTGAAGTTCTTTAATTTTATTTATGATATATAATTCAATGTAGTTCACTTTTGATTTAGGATTTATAGCACTAATTTTACTAAGAGAACTTTTACTGTCACTAAAAATTATAAACTTTGAATGATTTATATTAGATAAATATTTTAGTGCTTCCATTATCGCTATTAATTCAGCTGTGTATATACTCATAATAGAATTTAGTTTAAACATTTTACTAATTTTATTACTGCTATCCCAATAGGCACATCCCACACCTTCAATATTTTTTGATGCATCTGTATATAGCATACAATAATCTTTGAACATTTGTGAACTGTCGGAGATAAACACTAATTTTCTTAAAGATATAGGCAACTTGCTATAGTCCCTTAAAAAGTATACCTGAACTTGTTCCATACTATTAAAGTCAATATTATAATTTGGGTTTATGTCATATTTATAAAGTTGTTTATCATATATTGTCATTTTTGAATATAAATCTACCATATTTAGAGTTTTCTTTTTTATCCAATATTTTTCTGTCAAGTCTGCTAAAAACAGTTGATGTATTTTGGAAATTAAACTTGCCTTTTTTTCATACAATCTAACTAAAAGGTTGATGCCAAGTTTTTTTCGTCTTATATCCATCGGCATTTCACAGCATTCAACTTGTAGATTATTTATCGGTGTACTTCTTAGGGCTCCTATACACAATCTAAGGGATTTATTAATGATTTTGTCTATTTTATTTAAATGACACTGTGATGCGTCACTGTATAATATTGATCCGTAGTCGAATATAGCTCTTATATTATTTTTAAATAACAACAAAGAAATATTTGGATCTGCTCCCCAACGTAAGTGTGATACGAATCGAAGAAGGTTTATTCCTTTTTCTGTTTTTTTAACTATATGGTCTATATGTTCTTTCCAGAGAAGCTGTCTATCCAGAGTAATACCCAAATATTTAACATAACTTTGTACAGGATAGGATATATTGTTTATTAAGATGTGATTGGGTATTTCTTTTCGTTTTCTTGTAAAAATACATAATTTGGTTTTGGAATCAGATATATTTAGTCCATGTAATTCACTCCATATTTTAATATGTTTGTCTCCTTCTTCAATGGATTTGACTGCATTTTCTATTTTAATGTTTTCTTGATAAATAACTATATCATCTGCAAATTGTAAAATTTTTGTTGAGTTTAAATATTTTTCTATATCAGAAGTGTAAATTAAATATAACAAAGGGCTTAATATTCCTCCTTGAGGTAAACCACCCATCGCTAGTCTTGGACCAAATGTGTTATTATTTACCGATATATAAATTTTTCTACAGTCATACAATTTTATTATTTTTTGACAGAAGCATTCTGGCAGACCTATTTGTATCATTTTGTTATATAGTATATTTAAATTAACGTTGTCGTATGCTGCTTCAACATCTAATAAAAGAGCGATTACTGAAGAATTTTTCGTAAACGCTAAATTTATATCTGTTACCAAATGACTCACAGCTTCCACAGTAGAATGATTTTTTCGAAATCCAAATTGTGTTTGTGATAATTTATTGTTTTTTTCTAGCCAACTTTCGAGCCTAAGTTTTATCATTCTTTCCAGTGTTTTTGTTATGCAGGAGCTCAATGAAATACCTCTATAAGATTCTGCTGAATCAGGATTCCGATTTGTTTTGAGAATAGGAATCACCCGGTACTCTCTCCAGTTATCTGGAATATCTTCTGATAACCATATTTGATTAAAAAAATTTAATAGTGTTTCTTTCCCTTTTTGATGTAAATTGGCCAACATAATATAATGTACATTATCTATACCTGGAGAAGTATTTTTCTTATTCTTAAGGCTTATTTCTAATTCACAGAAACTAAATGGAATTGAAAGTGGATGCATAGAGTTTTTTCTTTCCATTACATTAATTTTTGAAAATATATTATCTGGACATAATTTTCTTAAAAACTCCTCAACCCATTCTCCTTCAGTCACTGGATTTACTTGTGGTTTAAAAATGTTTTGTAATCGTTTGGCTTGATTCCACATATCTTTAATTGGTGTATTTTTGTTTAAAGTTTTACAAAAATTTCTCCATGCATTACGCTTACTCTCTAATACAACTTTTTTGGTTTTCGCTACACATTTATTATAATTTATATAATTTTGTATATTAGACTGTAGTTTAAACTTGCGTAAAGCTAGTTTTTGTTCTTCTATTACCTTTTTACAATTGTCATTCCACCAAGTTTTTCTAAATCGTGGATTAGTCCCTGTTCTCTTCTCCGGTATACATATCTTACAATATTCGTTTAATTTATTTAAAAATTGTTGGTAATTTAAATTATTATCTATTTCCATGAAATTATCAGTGATAGAAGAGAAAAGAGACCAATCCGCTTTATTTATGTTCCATTGGAATTTTGTATTTACACATTCCGCTTTATTAACATTAATATTTGACTTAATAATAATAGCAAAATGATTTGATCCTAATGTCTCGTCCACAACATCCCAATCGAAAAAATGACTAATATTTGCTGAGCATATTGTAAGATCTATTGCAGATTTATTATTGCTATTCGGTCTACGCATCAAAGTTTCTTTACCATTATTTAAAATTACAAGATTACAGTCCTCAATAGCTTCTAACAGATTTTTTCCTATAGTATCTACAGTACTACAACCCCAAACATAATTGTGGCTATTAAAATCACCACCAATTATAAAAGGCTTCTCTAGACTATTAAAAAACTTTTTCCATTCAGTTACTGTGATTTTAAGACTGGGTTTTACGTATATTGAATAAATGTTTATCTTTTTGCCGGATTGAATTTTAATGGATATGCTATTGCACATTAAGTCATTAATTTGGTGAAAAGTAGGACTGTTGTAAAATTTTATTAATTTTTTCAAAAGGATGGCTACTCCACCATATCCATCATCTCTATCATTCCTAAAGACATTATAACCAGTAAAGTTAATAAAATTACTTTTTTTTAACCAAGTTTCTGATATTAATCCTATATCTATTTTATTGTCATACAAGAATTTTTCTAAATAACCCTTATTTGTTTTAATTGATCTCGCATTCCATTGAAGAAATGAAACGTTAGCCATCACGAGGTAATAATAATTGTGAAATATTGTTTTTTAATAATTCCAACGTTTTTTGATCTAAATTGTGATTAATTTGATTTAATGTTGCTGAAATAAAGTTTACTATTATTTCTCCTATATTATTTTGATTATCGTTTTGTGTTTGTGTTGTGTTAGAATAAATGGGATTATTAAAATTATAACAAGGCTGACTTTGTATTCTTGGTGTTTGCAAAATTTTTCTGCGTGCTTCCATTGTTTCTTTATCTACACTACTAGAATCAATACTACTTGATCTTTTTCGTTTAGATATTGTATATTTATTTGAAGTATTTTCTTGGTCTTTACTTACTGTTGAATAACATTTTTTATATTTATTATTAGCTTCATAATATGTTATATTTTCATTATTCATAACTTTTTTAATATATTCCTGTTTTTGTCTTTCTGTACAATCTGCTCCCTTGTCAGTAGCGCTGTGTTTTCCTTTGCACAATACACAAAGTAAATTATTTGGATTGGAACAATTAGATTTGTTGTGTTCTTCGCCACATCTTTCACACCTATCTTTTCCTCTACATTGGGCACTTATATGCCCAAATCTCAAACACTTTAAACATTGGATTATTCTGGGTGTATAATTTTCCACCTCGTATATCATTTTTTCTATTATTACATTTTTTGGTATAGACTGACCTTTAAAAGTGACAATTACGGTTCCTGTTTTTACATAATTAGTATTACCATTATCTTGAATCACTTTCCGCATAATTCTTTTTACATGTAATACTTCGAATTTAATTCCAAATCTAGGTTTAATTAATGATAATAAATCATTATCTTCTATCTCTTTATCTACCAATTTTATAACACCTTTCTTTTGAGTAAAAAACGTTGGAATATATGCCTCATACTCTTTGCTCTTAAGAATTTGAGAATCAATTAATTTATTAGCACTAGCAAAATTATTTAGTTCTACCTTGATTTTATTTCTACCAACTACTGTAATTTGTGTGATATTATTTTCAATTTCAGGTACTGCACTTAAAATCAAACGGGCCGTGCCGATCCTGTGTAATCGACCAATGTTACCGTTTTTATTTTCTATGTGTACTATATAAGGTGCATTATCTCCAAATTGATATCTATGTTTTAATCTTAAATTTATTACTTTATTTAAATTTTGCTTACCTGACTTATCTGTTTGATTTAAATTTGTCAAAGTTTCATCGTTATTGCAACTAAATTTGTTACTTACCTCAATAGTACTACTTGTTTGGTTTTGTTTGTTTGTTACCTTATTATTTACTCTATTGTTATTTTTATTTAATTCCTCATATTCCATCATCCCATCTCCTTCCATTTCTACATAAAATTTACCTTTATCTGGAGGTTCGGGTGGTATACCTTCCATATTATTTGTTTCCTGAAATTTAACTTCTAGGCGCTAAATTTCACACTTTCTTACAGATCACTGGTTTAGTACTTCTTTATACTACTCGTAATACTCAAAAAGTTAAGAAAAAACCTTAAAAATTAATAATTTTTAGGAGAACTTCTAAATAAACTGCCTTTCAATTTGACGTTTATTTGACCGTCGAAGAAAGAAAATAGATTCCTTGCGTGCTGGATTTCGACGTGAGTTAAGAGAAACGAGGAAGAGTAAGAGAACTGGGTCATCTACAGACAGTATTTATGCCATAAATATTTCCCAACAAGTTTCAGGTATTATTTGTCCAAGAAGTTGTGGGGAGATTGCACAACTGAACTTTAAATCTTCACCACTTCGTCCAGTTGTTAAGTATCGTAGCGTGGCGATTAATCGCTCTCTGCTACTTACTGATTCTCTTATGTGTGTGTTATTTCCTTCGATTCTAGGACCAACATATCCTAATAATGTTTCAAATGCTTCAATATCCATTCGCAGAAAATTGAGTAAATCTTCCGGTTCGCTTGTTTCGAGTTCTCTAATTAAATTCATATGTGAGTACTTTCTTCTTTCCAATAACCATCGTTTGGCCATAGTCTTTTCTTTTTTCTATCATCAAATAAAACCATATATCCTCCAATTATTGCTACAGTCGGAAAAATGAAAGAATACCCATGAACGAACATATAAAACACGCTGTATTTTCCTGTCACCGTGTCACAAAGAAAATTGTCCAGTGCAAGTACATGTAACAATAATTATTACATGTACTTGCGCTGGCCAATTTTTTGTCTGACACGGTGACAGGAAAATACAGCGTGTTTTATATGTTCGTTCATGGGTATTCTTTCATTTTTCCTACTGTAGTTGTTTTTTATTATTCATAGCACAGTGGAAAACAGATAAACACACAACGCGGGAACAAGTACAACTGAGAGATTTGTCCGTGAATGTGTAGCACCAACGAATTTGTCTGGAGACACATCTGCCTGTATATAGCTAACAACGAATCTGTCCGCCGTACATATCCGCCGGACAGATACTCCGGACAGATCCTCATGTGTGTATCCGGGCGTACGCCGTATGTGTCTTGCTCGCCGTCTGTGATTCAAGACGATGAGCACAGATAGCGAGCCAGACATATACGCATGTGTGTGAACGTTTCAAGGATTTGTTCGCCGGATGAGTTAAATTTGTGTCAATTTTCATTCTAACCACGGTAGTAGGCGTGTATTTATATTACATTAAAATGGCATTTTCGGATAATAAAGTATTTTGGGAAAATTTTATTTCGTTATATAAGTTGAAGCCATTCTTGTGGAATGTAAAAAGTAAAGAATATTCTAACAGGCAACTGCGAAAAAACGCATATGAGGAATTGGTGGAAAAATGCCAAGAAATTTGTCCAGATGCAGATATAAAGTACGTAAGAAAGAAAATAGATTCCTTGCGTGCTGGATTTCGACGTGAGTTAAGAGAAACGAGGAAGAGTAAGAGAACTGGGTCATCTACAGACAGTATTTATGCCATAAATATTTCCCAACAAGTTTCAGGTATTATTTGTCCAAGAAGTTGTGGGGAGATTGCACAACTGAACTTTAAATCTTCACCACTTCGTCCAGTTGTTAAGTATCGTAGCGTGGCGATTAATCGCTCTCTGCTACTTACTGATTCTCTTATGTGTGTGTTATTTCCTTCGATTCTAGGACCAACATATCCTAATAATGTTTCAAATGCTTCAATATCCATTCGCAGAAAATTGAGTAAATCTTCCGGTTCGCTTGTTTCGAGTTCTCTAATTAAATTCATATGTGAGTACTTTCTTCTTTCCAATAACCATCGTTTGGCCATAGTCTTTTCTTTTTTCTATCATCGAAATAAAACCATATATCCTCCAATTATTGCTAGTTGTTTTTTATTATTCATAGCACAGTGGAAAACAGATAAACACAAAACGCGGGAACAAGTACAACTGAGAGATTTGTCCGTGAATGTGTAGCACCAACGAATTTGTCTGGAGACACATCTGCTTGTATATAGCTAACAACGGATCTGTCCGCCGTACATATCCGCCGGACAAATACGCATGTGAATAGGGCCCTTTAGACTGTGTTATTGCTTTATATAAACAATCCAGCTCTAAAATAAACATTTCACAGTCTCATCGTCGCCAAAAACACATTATTGAACAATTTACGGCTTTGATTCTTTTGTCGGTACAAATTAATACAAACACATCGAGGTCCCTCAGATAAAATAAATATGAATATCTATGAGAATACGAGAACGAATTACGTTTCCGATTTACCAAGCGATAGATTTGTGAGAATTTAACAGTTTTCCTCTGAAACACAAACATGATTTTAACGAATTTAGAATACAGGGTGAAGCGAAAATACTATTGATTTCCGTACCGTTACAACTTTAGTTTTCTCCATATTTATTATTAAGTTGTAGTTTTTTAGTTCTTCTGCCCAGATTCTTATATTATCTGCGAGAGCATTTTCAGTTCTTGCAACTAAAACAATGTTATCAGCAAATGCACAGGTTTCAATTTTTATTTGTTGCAGATTTCTATACCCCTATAGTGCAGTTTTTAGTTTTTTTTCCAACATTTTTTAATAACTTCATCCATAACAGAAATAAATAACAGTGGGCTCAGCACTCTACCTTGTCAACCCCGCCGTTATTAGAAAATTCGCCTGAGATTAGGTTACTTGTTCTGACCTGTTTTTTTGTGTTGACATACAAACTCTTTATTACACTTACAAGCTCTTCATCTACTTCCTTGTTTGTCAGGCTTTGCCATATTCCTTCTCTATTGCCCATGCCAAACACCTTTTTCTTTTTTTTAGGGTGTATACCTATATCTATTAAAATTGTTCTGAAACTATTATATTTATTTGTGGCATCTTATGCAGTTTTCTATTTTAATTGGATTTAAGTTGGAATTTAAATTTATTGACGTTTCGACATCCACTTCGGAAATCGTTATCGTAATACAAAATGTTAATAAACTAAACAAATTTTGTTTATGTTGCTTGGTAAAAAATTCTTCTAATAATTTAATTTTATCTGACTCATTTATATTGACAATTCAGATATATATATATATATATATATATATATATATATATATATATATATATATATATATATATATATATATATATATATATATATAGAGAGAGGTTGCCCAGAGAGGTTGAAGAGGGCGAAACACATTTCTAAGAACAGGTGTTTGGATCTTTGATTCTATTCAAGAAATTTTTCCCAACCTGAAATGGTGGATGTGTGAATTGTTCGTAAGGGGATTTTTCCACATTCTCTATTTCATTTGTTTGATTTAGTTACGTTTGGTCGGTAAACCAATAACTTAGATCTTTTGATCACTGAGTGTGTTTCAAAGATTTACATCTTTTGTTTTTTTTGTTTTTCAAATATATATATATATATATATATATATATATATATATATATATATATATATATATATATATATATATAAATTTCTCTATTTTTGGGTATAGAAGTCAAACTGGGGCCTTAAAGTACACTATTATCCAATATTCAAGCTTTCGGAAATTTATTTTGTTTTTCTCATTTACAATATACAATTGTCCTAGTTATACGTTCTTTTTAATTTATCTTTAGCTTTAGTGGAATTATATGTCAGCTCTTTTTTCTCTTTAGTACCTTTGCCATCTACAGTATTTCTTTTGAGGCACAATATTGATATTTTGATATTAAAGCAAGAGCTCTTCTATTTACGATCCTGCACCTGTGCTTGTACATCTCTAATCCAAGATCTTTTCAAGATTTTTGGACACTTGGTTAACTCAATTGTTAACACAAGTCGTTTATAACTAAAAATATAAAAACTTTGTATTCACTATATACTAAAACTAAACAACAATTTAACACTCAAGAAAAATGCAATGTTATCTACTCCATATCTTGTACAAACTGTGATTTAGTTTATATTGGTCAAACCGGTAGAAATTTATCTAGTCGCATAACATCTCATAAAAGTGATTGTAAAATTCTTAAACCCTCATGTGCCTTAGCAGAGCACGTTATTCAAAATAACCACATTATGAATTTTCATGATCCAAAAATATTAGATATTGAAAACAATAAACATAAACGTACTTTTCTTGAGATGGTTCATATCAGCAAAGGTTCGAACACAATGAACAAAAAATCTGAAATTGACAGTCTTAGCAAAATTTATAATTACATCCTTTCTTTTGAAAAATAATCATAGTTATATCAAATCATATTTTTTTTTAATCTACACTTTATAATTTGGCATTAAATGTTAACAAAATTAACTAATATCACCAATATTTAAAATTAATTTTTTTTTTGCTTTTAAACATTTCCTTATTTTTATTATCAAAAAATGTTTTCAATTCCTTGTAGATGTAGACACCGATATGCTATGACCATAGTTACATTTAGTCTTTGTCAGCCATGTATTTAGAATTTATAAATAAATTTTAAAAAGTCAATCAAAATTAGATCAAAACTTCAAAATTAATCAATTTTTTAATCTTTTCTAAAATGTTTTCTGAAGAATTTTTATTGTTTCTATGTTTTTTGAAATGTTTAACAGCCGTTTTAGTAATAGTATTTTTAATTATGTATTGTAATCAACATTCTTTTATAATCTAAATTCTGGTAAGTTACTCATTAATATTTTTTATTCTTTCATACATATGTTCTAAATTTTATCTTATTGCATTGTAGAAATTCTTGAGAAAGGAAATAAACATTTCCGAAAGCTTGAATATTGGATAATAGTGTACTTTAAGGCCCCAGTTTGACTTCTATACCCAAAAATAGAGAAATTCGTATTTCCTAATAAGTCAATTAAGATACTATTTGTATATATATATATATATATATATATATATATATATGTGAAAAGAGAAAATAATTATTCTCTTGGTAGCCCGGCGAATAGCAAAATCAAGCTTTATAACAATAAAGCTATGAAAGGCGATGTAACGGAATCCTTTTTCCGACAATACATCATGCAAACACCGTTTGGGCTAACCAATTCGTCTCTTACTAGAGAATACAGTAAAATGAAAAATAGATAATTGCATTTCAGTTAGATTCGAACCCCACCGGTGCCCCGACTAGTTTCGACTCATGTCAAGTCGTCATCAGGAGACACTAGGTAGGTGTTCGAAGCTAACTGATTTGCCGCTATTACTTATTATTTTCTCTTTTCACATATAGAGGTCGTACTAAGTATACTCTGGTGGATTTAGTTTATAAATTCACGAAGTAATAGCGGCAAATCAGTTAACTTCGAACACCTACCTAGTGTCTCCTGATGACGACTTGACATGAGTCGAAACTAGTCGGGGCACCGGTGGGGTTCGAATCTAACTGAAATGCAATTATCTATTTTTCATATATATATATATATATATATATATATATATATATATATATATATATATATATATATATTGATGTGATCTTGATTATTGATATGAGATAATATTTTTATATGTCATTTAATTTAATCAATGCATTAATAATAATCTAATTAATTTACCAGATCACATATCAATATGTTTTCAATCTCAGGGCTTTTTATAAAATTAATTACTTACATACGTGGCTTCTAAGTATTTCTTAATGGTTCCTAATCGGGATAGGAAAGAAAAGAGTAAAATAATAACACATATGGGTTACAATTGTAATCAAAATATTGTTTATTTTATTTAAATGGCAATCACTGCTTAATATTTGCTATATCTTATTTTTCTTAAACATAACATTTACACATGGGAATCTTATTTTCTTTTGATTTCCAATTGAAAGTTTTTATTAACATTTAACTATTATGATTTATTAGCAACAATTCTATTTAAGTTTGATGAAGCTTTTCTGATATTATTGATTATGTTTCTTCAATTTTAAATGTGGTATTTACTACGAAAAACCCATACATTCATGTCCAAACAAATGAGACTGACCTTTTTCTGGTGCACTGAGAATGTCTTCACACAAGACCCGTTTCCTGCTATCCTTGGCTGCAATCCAAACCTCGTCCTGGCTTCCAGTAATGTTCTCCTCTGAAACTAGCTCGTATAGCTCTCGTTTCCTGCTTCTGTCGTGATGCTGTGTTCTACCTTTTTCGAAACTGCAATCAGCTACCGGGAACTCTTGGCTCAAGGAGGTTCTTTTACTCTCAACCTGGCCTACCTCTCGTTCTACGATAGATACTCCACACTCACGGAACTACACAGGCTTTCTCACTCTCCGTACACTACCGTCTACTACTCGACTTCACTTCTCGACAGCTCAAAACATTCTGATCTCTATTTGTCATTCATTCCCCTACTTTCTAAATATCCCTTCCAGATTCACAAATCAAAACTTCCACCACCAACTCTCATTCGCAGTATTCCTCAAAACCAATTTTTAAACTTTCTAAATATGCTTAATGGATTTCAAAGAAAATAGTTAATTCCCATTCTAAAATTACTTTCTACTATATACAAATTTTTATGACCTATTCTCTATTTCCCCTTAGTCTTATTTAGCATCGGCTAATGATGATAACGAACGACCTTCCGCGAACAACGATAATGACCTATTAACGATTTCACTTGAGTCTTATTTAATCACTTCTTAAAATTAAATATAACAATTTGTTGTATACAGGTTGTTTTAAATTTATATGCCCGTGGTTGAGAAAATTGAAAATATTTTATATTAAAGTGAATTTTGTTTATAATTATCAAATTTTAATTTTTATATCAAATAGAAATATAACAAATCCCCGCCTTGTATTCGATAAAATTTATCTGCATTTTTAAATAAATTTTCTCGAGGCAAAAACCAACTCCCTGTATATTTTCTTACTTTAATCTATGTCTTATACCCTAACTTACTATCTACTTCATGTAATTCTGTCTTTTATTCGTGATATTTGTATACATCGTGAATATTATAAATTCCTCGGATCTTTTCCGAGTTCCTGTGCCTCAACTCATAACTATTTATCCCATTTTCATTATTCACGATATACGGGCCTTCGAAAACAGGCATCAACTTTGCGCAAATGCCCCCAGGAAGATTTGATACTCGTAATGCCCTCACGAGTACTTTTTCACCCTTTTGGAAAGTCACTGGTCTTCTTTTTCTATTTTGTTCCTGTCTTTGGATATATTTTTCGTTGCTTCGCCGTAATCTTCTCTGTACGGTTTCAATCACCTGTTGATATTCTTTTGGCTCTTGGTCTTCCCATGGCCTTATCGGCATTACACCCTTCATGATGTATTCTGGGGTCTCCTTTGTTACTGTGCTCGGAATTGTATTTAGATACCTTTCTATTTCCGCCATTTTCCTGTCCCAGTGGCGATGTTGACCATCTGTTGCAATGCGAAGAAATTTCGTCACTTCCTGTATGAATCGTTCCGAAGGATTACTCTGTGGATGCCTGATGCTGACAAAATTTGTCTCTATTCCTCGTTCTCGAAGTTGTCCTTTGAAACGATCATTTCGGAAATACGTTGCATTGTCCAGTAGAATCTTTTTTGGTGTTCCTACTATGGCTATAAAATTGTCGATTTTTCTTAATATTTCCTCCCCCTTTGTGGTGCGGCAACTATATAATTTTACGTATTTTGAAAACACATCCACCATTACCAGAATATGTTTGTTCCTTTTAGTGGTCATAATTAGATCGCTTAACATATCTATTGCTACAATGTCTAGTTTGTTTCGGGCTTCAATATTTTTGGCAACATTTTCGTTTTTGAAATTCCGACTCTTATATTTTTGACATACATCGCACTTCTGGGTAATTTCCTTTGCAATGCGGTAATCCTGTCGGCTGATGTAATTTTCCCTAAAAACGAGCCAAACTTTTCTGCTACCGATATGCCCATTGTCCTCATGTAATTTCTTTATTATCTTTTCGGCCAATGTCTGTGTCACTAAATATAGTTCCTTTCCGTCTATTCTCTTAAAATATATGTTATTTTCTACTTCCGCTCTTCTTTTCTCTCTTTCCTCTAGGTCTTCCTGGTTTGTCCTTATCTCATTTAACGAATATATCCCTTCTTCTTGTATTAATCTATTTAGTCCCACCTGTAGAGTAATTGTTTCCTTTTTTCCGGTGTCCTCATCCCGTGTTAGAGCGTCGGCTATTATGTTGTCTTTTCCTTTTATATATCGGAACTCAAAATCATACTCCTGTAATAACAGAATGCCTCTATGTATTCTATTATTTACTAATCTATTCTTCATGATATGTACTAAAGCTGCATGGTCTGTTTCGATTGTGAATTTTGCTCCCAATAAGTAAAACCTCAATTTGTTTACGCAATATAGTACACTGGCAAACTCCAATTCTGTAACACTATATTTTCTCTCATGTGTTTTAGTCACTCGAGATATAAAACATATCGGTACTTCTTGGTCGTTTTGTATTTGAGACAGAACTCCTGCAAATTTTTGTATGGACGCATCAGTTCGGAGTATAAAAGGTAAATTGTAAATGGGGTGGTATATTTTCGTTCCTTTTGCGAATTCTCGTTTTAATGTTTCGAAAGCTTCCTCCTGTTCTTCTTTCCAATTCCATTTTATTCCTTTTTTAAGCAACTTTATCAGAGGGATTTCCTTTTGGCTCAAATCGGGGATCAGCTTTTTAAAATAATTTATCGTGCCAAGAAAACCCCTCAATGTTTTCAAATTCGTTGGTCTTGGGTATTCATCTATGAGCTTGACTCTGTCTTCGGCTAATCTTACTGTTTTGGTGTCCAATTGAAAACCCAAATAAATGACTTCTTTTTGAAAAAATTGACATTTTTCAATGTTTAATTTCAATCCCGCTGTGTCCAATTCTTTCAGAATTATTTCTATGTGTTCCAGATGACTCTGAGTATCTTGTGAAAAAATTAATAAATCATCGATATACTGAACTATGAAATCTTCGTGGCGATTCAAAATGGTATGTAGAGCTCGGACAAGTGCAGCACAAGCACTCTGCAATCCAAACGGCACTACCTTAAACCGGTAGACAATACCATCAATAGAAAAAGCGGTGTAGTTTCTACACTTTTCAGCTAACGGTATCAACCAAAAACTGTGTTTTAAGTCAATTTTCGAAAATATGTGTGACCCGGTGATTCTTCCAAAAATGGCCTCGATGTTTAGAGGTGATTCATATTGTGATACAGTGTGCTGGTTGATATTCCTGGCATCTAAACATAATCTCAATTCTCCACTGCTTTTCTTTACTATCACAATCGGGTTAACATATGGTGAATCACATCTTTCGATGATTTGATCTTCCAACATTTTATTTATTTCTTCTTTCACCTCTTGTCGATACTTGTATGGAATCGGGTAAGTTTTTGATCGAAAATTTCCCAAGTTTTTCACCTCAAATGAATGTTCGTACTTTTTAGCCACTCTGTTTTCCTCATTGATCAAATTTTCGTAGTTTCTTAACATCAACCGCAATTCTTTTTCTTTCCCTTCTCCACATATCAATTTTCTGTCTTTTTTCTCAGATTCTTCACACATGTTTACCGTGCATTCTGCATCCTCGTTTGCATATACCTCCTCTTCAAATACCACTGTTTCAATCATATTCTTTTCACTTTCATTTTTTAGCTTTATTTCTTCTTCTCCTGAGCCCGTCTCTTCTTTTGAGGAATCCCAGGTTTCCTTTGTTTCTGATACTCTCAAATTTTCTTCTTCTGGTAGTTTCATCGTATTATTTTTAAAATCTATCACTACATGTTTTTCTGCCAATTCGTCAACTCCTACTATCATGTCATGTGACATATTTGGCATTATTACACATTGTAGTGCATACATATTCTTACCCAGTCGTACCATTACTCGTATGCCTTCATTTATAGTTGCCAATGTCCGTTTGTTTGCGCCCACTAAATTTACCCTAGGTATTTTGTAAATTAAATTTGTTAAGTTAACTTCTTCTATTAGTTTTCTGTTGACCAATGTTATTTCAGATCCAGTGTCTATCATAATTTTAATTGGTTTCTCGTTGATAAATCCATCCACAAATTTTAAATTAACTCCATTTTTCTTTTCGTTGTTTCCTGCCAATTTAATAAACTCCTTGGGGTGACAAAAGATTCCTGTTTGATTTTTGGTTTTTAGTGAGCGCCGTCGTGAAAAGACGCCGGTTGCTCATCGTTGTTTATATTTTCGTCATAATGTCTCTCTCCGTCATATTCATCTGTCTGGGTATTATTTACTTCTCTTCTATTTTCTCTTGGTCTGTCGGATCTGTTTCGGTTTTCTCGATATCCCTGTTCATTTTGTCTACCATTATTTCTGTTTTCTTGATTTGAGCGTGTGGTGTTTCTATTCTGGTATTCTCGATTTCTATCCTCATTCCATTGCCTATTTCTTTGTTCATAATTTCCTCTTCCGTTGTCTCTATTTTCGTTTTCCCTTCTGGGATTAAAATCTCGTCTTGTATAGTCCCTCCTATTTTGATTTCTATCTCTGTAATCTTGTGTTTCTCGGGGCCAGTAATCTTCTCGCGACCTTCTTGATTTTCTTTCTCTTAGACGTGATTCTCTTATTTGTAGGAATTGGCATAAACTATCTATGTCTTTGTAATTTTGCAATGTGATATGGTCTTCCAGCGTTTCCTCGAAATGTCTTGCAATCAGTTCGACTAATTGTTCCGATGAGTAATTATATTGTAAATGCTTTGCATTATTGTAAATTTGCAAAGCATATGTCCTTTCTGATACACCCATCCTATCATTGTATTTCCCATTTTGCAATTCCTTGTTAATTTCCAATTGTTGGACCTTTCCCCAGAAATAATTCAAAAATTTTTGTTCAAATTGTTGCCAATTGCCGAATTCTTCTTCTTTGCTATCGAACCATAGGCTTGCTTCATATTTGAGATGGTTTCTGATAGTTTCTTTTGCTGTTTCGAAATTTCCGATGTGCTGTATTTTCTTTTTCAGGCTATTTATGAACGGCACTGGGTGTAATCTTCTTACATCCCCGCCAAACCTTATCTTCACGTCATCTGTGCTATGTATAACCATTTCTCTTCTTTCTCCGACATTCTGTTGCGTCCTGTTTTCGGTGACTTGTTTTTCTATTCCTGTGATTCTTTTTTCCACTTCTTCTCTGTCTACTTGAATAGCATTTTCCAACTTGTTTTCCAAACTTTCCATTTCTTTTTTCTGGCAATTCGTTAACTCCTTCATTTTATTTTGAATTTTCATTTCTTGTTCTTTCATGTGGTCCTTCATTCTCATTTCTTGTTCTTGCATGTGATCTTTAATTTTCACTTCATACTTTTCTATGCGTTCCTCCATTTTCTTGTTGTTCTCTTCTATTGCTTGTTTCATTTTTTGTTGTGTTTCATCCATTTTTTGATCCAATTTTTGTTGTGTTTCATCCATTTTTTGTTGTGTTTCATCCATTTTTTGTTGTGTTTCATCCATTTTTTGATCCACTTTATCCATTTTCTTTGATGTTTCTTCCATGGCTTGTTTCGTTTCACGTTGATTTTCATCCATTTTTTTTTGTGTTTCATCCATTTTTTGATCCATTTTTTGTTGTGATTCATCCATTTTCTTTGATGTTTCTTCCTGATTTTTATCCATTTTTTGTGACTGGAGTTGCATCATTTGTAATAATTTATCTATTCCTGATAATTCTTGCTGTTCTGATGCCATGATTGTCGTGTCTAAAATATCTTCTTGGTCTGAATTATTCTCTTGATTTGAATGTTCTTTTTGTTTTTTGTTGTCTTTGCTTTGGCTTCTTGTCACAGACATTTGTTTTCAAGAAGTACTGTCCCCGCCAAATATGAAATTTTACTAGTATGTTACCAAGACGACTTTTTCTCACCCAAATATTATAAATTGTCAATAAATATATCAAATGTAAATATCGTAAAAACAAAATATTAAATCAGTTATGTAAAATTTGTACCTAAAGAGATCTAAAATTTTATGTTATCAAATGTAAGTATCTCACTTTTTACCACAGGCATATAAATTTTCAAATACCGGCTTTACTCTTTCTATCCTTCAAATTTGCCACTAGAAATACTTTACAATGCCCTCCACGTTGGACGACAGTTGATGTGATCTTGATTATTGATATGAGATAATATTTTTATATGTCATTTAATTTAATCAATGCATTAATAATAATCTAATTAATTTACCAGATCACATATCAATATGTTTTCAATCTCAGGGCTTTTTATAAAATTAATTACTTACATACGTGGCTTCTAAGTATTTCTTAATGGTTCCTAATCGGGATAGGAAAGAAAAGAGTAAAATAATAACACATATGGGTTACAATTGTAATCAAAATATTGTTTATTTTATTTAAATGGCAATCACTGCTTAATATTTGCTATATCTTATTTTTCTTAAACATAACATTTACACATGGGAATCTTATTTTCTTTTGATTTCCAATTGAAAGTTTTTATTAACATTTAACTATTATGATTTATTAGCAACAATTCTATTTAAGTTTGATGAAGCTTTTCTGATATTATTGATTATGTTTCTTCAATTTTAAATGTGGTATTTACTACGAAAAACCCATACATTCATGTCCAAACAAATGAGACTGACCTTTTTCTGGTGCACTGAGAATGTCTTCACACAAGACCCGTTTCCTGCTATCCTTGGCTGCAATCCAAACCTCGTCCTGGCTTCCAGTAATGTTCTCCTCTGAAACTAGCTCGTATAGCTCTCGTTTCCTGCTTCTGTCGTGATGCTGTGTTCTACCTTTTTCGAAACTGCAATCAGCTACCGGGAACTCTTGGCTCAAGGAGGTTCTTTTACTCTCAACCTGGCCTACCTCTCGTTCTACGATAGATACTCCACACTCACGGAACTACACAGGCTTTCTCACTCTCCGTACACTACCGTCTACTACTCGACTTCACTTCTCGACAGCTCAAAACATTCTGATCTCTATTTGTCATTCATTCCCCTACTTTCTAAATATCCCTTCCAGATTCACAAATCAAAACTTCCACCACCAACTCTCATTCGCAGTATTCCTCAAAACCAATTTTTAAACTTTCTAAATATGCTTAATGGATTTCAAAGAAAATAGTTAATTCCCATTCTAAAATTACTTTCTACTATATACAAATTTTTATGACCTATTCTCTATTTCCCCTTAGTCTTATTTAGCATCGGCTAATGATGATAACGAACGACCTTCCGCGAACAACGATAATGACCTATTAACGATTTCACTTGAGTCTTATTTAATCACTTCTTAAAATTAAATATAACAATTTGTTGTATACAGGTTGTTTTAAATTTATATGCCCGTGGTTGAGAAAATTGAAAATATTTTATATTAAAGTGAATTTTGTTTATAATTATCAAATTTTAATTTTTATATCAAATAGAAATATAACAATATATATATATATATATATATATATATATTATACATTTTAAAGTAGACGACGTATATATATATATATATATATATATATATATATATATATATATATATATATATATATATATATATATTATACATTTTAAAGTAGACGACTTTGAAATGATATTGCCAATATTTATGAGTTACGTTCCTGGGACGACTTTTTAGGAAGATAGTTTATTTGATTACATGAAATCAAGTTAAACTTGAGAATATCCGTCAGAAAAATCATAGCATGTGATTTGTTTTTAAAAAGATAACCACATGCAATGATGAGAGTAATATTCTCGTGTTAGTGACTCCATAGTAAATCACGAGGAAAAACCAGGAAAAAACGTTATGATACTATCTTGACGTGGTAAGTATTTAGTCTTAATTTTGAGAGTAAACTGAATTGTCAATTTAAATGAGTCAGATAAAATTAAATCTAAATGTCGGTCAGATAGCCTAGCGGGTTGAGGCGCTTGATCGACAAATCTAGAGGGTATGCGATCGAGGTTCGATCCCCGGCCCGGTGAATAGAAAAATAACAAAGGCTTACGTCGGCGTCGTAGTCTAAAATTCAAAAGAATTTATAGACCAGCGCGGATCTGTTTTGAGGTGGGTGTGAGAGGTGGCATTCGGATTTTTGCAGATAAAGTTAGGTGACAACTTCAATAAATATAATTGACTTATGCTCCTTCTCAAATATGCCCGGAACATTAATAAAAAAATTAAAATATTTAAAAATTTCGAAAAACATCGATTTTTTTTTCTATTTTCATTGCCTATAACTTTAAAACGAGTCATTTTGGAACAAAGTCGTAGGGAAATAAAATAAATATAATTGAATGTAGTATGATACATGATTGGTTTAAAATGTCTTAAGTTATTACCCTTTCTGCAAAATAACAATAAATACAAAATAAGGGAGCAAAAAAGCCTGTTTTTTTCAATATTTTTCAACCACTTTGGTTGAACTTAGAGCCTTCGTTTTTCGTTTAGAGAATTCTTACAACATACTTAAACCGTCCACCAAATTTCATTAAAACTGACCTAATAGATTTTGCATAATAATTTTGCAATCTAATTTTATTTTTTTAAAGTTTAAATTTTTTAAAAATTTTTTGAACAAAAAGTATACTATTTAGGAGTTTTCTAATTTGTTCACTTATAAAGAGGCGCTCCACCTATTTATAGTCCAGGGCGCATCTGTTTTGAGATGGACGTTGAGAGGTGACTCATATTTTTTTGCAGAAATTTCTTGGAATTAATTCCTATAATAATAATTGAGTTATCCTCCCACTCAAAAATGTCCGGAACATTGTTTAAATAATCAAAATGTCAAAAAATGAAGGAAAAATTCGATTATTTTCTTCGTTTTTTGATTATAACTTTCAAAGTATTCACTTCCGAGAAAGTTGTACTAATATAAAAGTTGCGTAATTAAATTTCCAACAATATAGGATTGGTCACAAAATTTAAATATTGTCACCCTTGTTGCAAAATAGCAATAATTACGAAAAAACCATAAAAAAACAAGTATTGGCCTTTTACGTTTTTCAACCATTTATGCTATACGTGGGACCTTCATATTTTACACAGAAAAAAATTTAAAGATATAATAAAAGAATACTCTAAATTTCGTTAAGATGGGTTCAATAAATTTTGTAAAATAAATTTTGCAATCCAGCTTTCGCAAAAAAATTCATTTTTTCAAAATGTTGCTGGACTGAAAATAAAGCAGATAGGAAGTTGAAATATTTTTTACGTATAGAAGAATATTGTACCTTTAATTTGCAATTTTTAAAATTAAAATCCATGAACTATCACGGCGTCAGGAATTTTTTTTAAATAAACATTAATTTTTGGTGCTATGCGCAGGACACCGGTGTTCGATTCACACAAGTTGATTTCCACCAAAATTTCTTCCAATCTTTATGTAATATATTCTTTTCTTACTCTATATTTTGTTGTATTTTAATATTTTAATTCCACAAAAATCAAACTAATTTGATTATTGTTTGTGAAATATTGTTTAAACTTTAAACAATTGCATATGTTTCAAAATAATAAACTTTTATTCTCTAACTTAAAATATATGAATAAAGTTTTTGCCAAAAAAGTGTTATTTATTTCAAAGGACAGATTATGTGTTTTTATTTTGCAATAAACAAATTTATTTATTTATATCGAAATGTACTAAAAATTAAAATTTATCAATCATTATCAAAGGTTATTGGAATGCCCAGTCGTAGCAATCTATCCGCTGCCCTGCGCGTAGCAACAAAAAAATAATGTTTATTTAAAAAAAATCCTGACACCGTAGTGGTTAACCGATTTTAATTTTGCAAATTGCAAGTGAAATGTACAGTATTCTTCTATATGTAAAAAAAATTCAACTTGCTGTCTGCTTTATTTTCAGTCCTGCAACATTTTGAAAAAAATGATTTTTTTTGCGAAAGCTGGATTGCAAAATTTATTTTGCAAAATCTATTAAACCGATCTTAATGAAATTCACAGTATTATTTTCTTATATCATAAAGTTTTTCTGGGTAAAACATAAAGGTTCTAAGTTTAGTATAAATGGTTGTAAAACGTATAATGCAAATACTTGTTTTTTTATAGTTTTTTTCGCAATTATTGCTATTTCGCAACAAGGGTGACACTTTTTAAAATTTTTAACGAATTCTATATTGTAGGAAATTTAATTACGCAACTTTTATGTCAGTACAACTTTTCTCGGATATCAATACTTTTAAAGTTATAATCAAAAAACGAAGAAAAAAATCGAATTTTTCCTTCATTTTTTGACATTCTGATTATTTTAAACAATGTTCCGGACCTTTTTGAGTGGGAGGATAACTCAAATGTTATTTTCTAGCAATTTGTGCAAAAAATATGAGTCACCTCTCAACGTCCAAATATATCTACTAATATTTTTACAGATAGAATTTGAGAAGGAGAAATCAATTATAATTATTGAAGTTGTCACCTAACTTTATCTGCAAAAATCCGAATGCCACCTCGCACATCCAAAAATAGACTTTTTTTCACAGATCCGCCCTGGTCTATTACAGCTCGAGTTTTGTGATTCACAGACTTGAGTACTTTTTATATTCCGCCGAAACGGGCGCGCGCCTTTTCCCCAACACGACTCTACCTTATCGGCAGAGTCTACGAGAAGTGTACGGTAAATTGAAGCTCTAATTACAAAGAAAGAAATATGTATGTCTTTGTACTCACTTTATAACGTTTAAAAAAATTACGGGATCTGGATTTCAATGCATATTTTTTTATAATTCTCGTATCAAAGTTACGCGTGAAGTTAGTCGTATTGATGACAGTTGGGAAAACATCCGCGATCCGGCCGAAACCAAGGTTAGCTCGAAATAAATGATTGTGAATGAAAAGCCCTATAGATTGGGCGTACCATGTCATTGGGCGTACCTCCTATCTATGAACCTTGGGCCTAAACATTGTAGTTGTCAGTTGTCCATTTTCGCATTTTTTTTAACTTTTGATGACATTACGTAAAAGTGTGAATTCACTGTAAAAACGTCTACACACGCTTTGATCAAACCACCCGACTGGCGGGGCTGACAACGTTGGGTCTGACTGTTGGAACGTGTGTGGGCTTGTCGCACGACAAACATAAGTCATCCTGACAGTCAGGCGGATGGATTTGGTCGGTTGGCCTTACTATTCCAACATCCTGACGGCCGGGTAGGGCTACAAATTTTAATGATCTATTTATACACAAATAACGTGTTAACTATGAGAATTTACTATTTAGAGCTGTATATTTTAAAACGTTGCATTTTTGTACTCCCAATTATGACGCTAGAAATTAAAAAATACGGTTTATACACATCATTTTTAGAAAAAATGTAAGTAAAATAATAATTTTAGGTAAGTTTTGTCAGATAGTTTGGTCAGGACGTGTGTAGAGCTGATCCCGACAAGAATGGTCGGGGAATTCTGTCGTGTTAGGAGGTTTGATCAGGGCGTGTGTAGTGATGTAAGAAGAGAATATTCTCGAGAATATTCTCAGCCAAAAAATTCTCTGCGAGAATTTGCTATATGTATTTACAAAACCCGAAATAAAAGTAAAAAATAGATATGGGTCAAATTATTGTAATTTAAAAAATATGTATATTGTTTTTGCCAATTCACCTAGTATATTTTTGGCTCCCAAACATTATTATTCTTGAAGCCCAAACACCTCCTTGCCGCTCTGCCCATGGAATGCTTTTTCGCTTCGGCCGGCCGGGGAATCACGCGATTTTAGATAAAATCCCCAAAAATCGAAGTAGCCGAGGCTGAGGAATCCCATGAACCACTAGCTAGGGTGTTTACAGTGTCAATATTTATTGTTTTGGTGCTATATTAACGCAAATACAAATAGTTAGAATGGTATTCATTTAAGCAGAGAACAAGATGAGGGAACTGATAATTTACTCAGTTTATAAATAATTTAGCAACTTTAAAATATGATGACTAGGCTGAAATAAGGGCAGATTTGTCACTTTATGGGTCTAAGGAGAGATTTTTTGGAAAACCATACGTTTTAAAATCAATTGAAAAACTAGACCCAGTCATATATAGTGGAAAGGTACATGTTTCGGAACAAAATTAACTAAAATAGCAGTTGATATAACATACAGTAGGAAAAATGAAAGAATACCCATAAATGAACATATAAAACACGCTGTATTTTCCTGTCATCGTGTCAGACAAAAAATTGGCCAGCGCAAGTACATGTAATAATTATTGTTACATTTACTTGCACTGGACAATTTTCTTTGTGACACGGTGACAGGAAAATACAGCGTGTTTTATATGTTCGTTCATGGGTATTCTTTCATTTTTCCGACTGTAGCATGCCTTCATCCAGTGCAGCGCCTGAAAGAAGTTTCAGTACTTATGGTTTTTTATTCACTCCTCTAAAATAAACCGGCTTACTTCTGAACGGGCTAGTAAGATTGCTCACAAACTCACAATTTAAAATTGGTAGTCGTAGACCAATCCATGACTGAGCTGGCGACTCGTGAAAAACAAAATCCTACAACTTCTCATCAGTACATTGAAATGCAGAATGTAGATGACCAGAATGAGCTAATGATAGAAATAGATTTTGAATCTGAGTCCTCATCTTTTCCACATCCATTATTTGCTGTTAAGAAGAAAATTTCATTTTTTAATCAAATAAATTTTGTGTTTTCCGTTGTTTTTTTATGTTCTTATATACAAAGAACATTGTTGTTTCGTCTCATAATTTTGTATTTAATTTCATGATTTTTATTACCCTTTTTCATCTTTAACAATATCCCTAAGGGAGTCATAGGGTTCATTCTTAGAAAATTCTCCATATCGAGAATATATTCTCCCATTTTTCATTTTCGAGAATTCTCCAACACTAGGCTTGTGTAGACGTTTTAACACCACTGACTATTAGTCCAGGGCGCATCTGTTTTGAGATGGACGTTGAGAGGTGACTCATATTTTTTTGCAGAAATTGCTTGGAATTAACTCATATAATAATAATTGAGTTATCCTTCCACTCAGAAAGGTCCAGAACATTGTTTAAATAATCAAAATGTCAAAAAATGAAGGAAAAATTCGATTTTTTTCTTCGTTTTTTGATTATAACTTTCAAAGTATTCATTTTCGAGAAAAGCTCCACTGACATAAAAGTTGTGTAATTAAATTTCCTTCAATACAGGATTAGTTAAAAATTTTAAGACCTGTCACCCTTGTTGCAAAATAGCAATAATTGCGAAAAAACCATAAAAAACAAGTAGTCGCATATTATGTTTTTCACCCATTTATGCTACACTTAGGACCTTCATATTTTACACAAAAAAACTTATGATATAGTTAAACAATACTGTAAATTTGATTAAGATCGATTCAAAATATTTTGCAATCCAAGCTTTCGCAAAAAATATTCATTTTTTCAAAATGTTACAGGACTGAAAATAAAGCATATAGCAAGTTGACGTTTTTTTACATAATAGAAGAATAACGTACCTTTCATTTTCAAGTTGCAAAATTAAAATCGATTAACTACCATGGTGCCAGGAATTTTTTTAAATAAACTATAATTTTTGGTGCTACGCGCAGGACAGCGGTGTTCGATTCACACAAGTTGATTTCCACCAAAATTTCTTCGAATCTTTATCTAATATATCATTTTCTTACTCTATATTTTGTTGTATTTTAAAATTTTATTTCCACAAAAATCAAACTACATAATTTGATTATTGTTTGTGAAATATTGTTTAAACAATTGCATGTTTAAAAATAATAAACTTTTATTATATAAGTTAAAATATATGAACAAAGAAAGTTTTTGCTAAAAAAAGTGTTATTTCAAAGGACAGAGTATCTGTTTTTTTTTGCAATAAACAAATTTATTTATTTATATCGAAATGTACTAAAAATTAAAATTTATCAATCATTATCAAAGGTCATTGGAATGCCCAATCAGAGCAAACTATCCGCTGTCCTGCGCGTAGCACCAAAAATTAATGTTTATTTAAAAAAATCCTGACGCCGTGTGGTTAACCGATTTTAATTTTGCAATTTGCAAATGAAAGGTATAGTATTCTTCTATATGTAAAAAAAATCAACTTGCTGTCTGTTTTATTTTCAGTCCTGCAACATCTTGAAAAAATCAATTTTTTTTTGCGAAAGCTGAATTACAAAATTTATTTTGCAAAATATATTGAACCGATCTTAATGAAATTCACAGAATTGTTTTATTATGTCATAAGGTTGTTCTGGGTAAAACATGAAGATCCTAAGTGTAACATAAATGGCTGAAAAACGTAAAATGCGAATACATACTTGTTCTTCTAATGTTTTTTTAGCAATTATTGCTATTTTGCAACAAGAGTGGCAATTTTTAAAATATTTTACTAATCCTATATTGTAGAAAATTTAATTACCCAACTTTTATGTCAGTGCAACTTTTCTCGGAAATGAATACTTTCAAAGTTATAATCAAAAAACGAAGAAAAAATCGAATTTTCCCTTCATTTTTTGACATTTTGATTATTTAAACAATGTTCCGGACCTTTTTGAATGGGAGGATAACTCAAATATTATTATATGAGTTATTTTCAAGCAATTTCTGCAAAAAAATATGAGTCACCTCTCAACGTCCAAATGTACTAATATTTTTACAGATGCGACCTGGCCTATATAGCAATGTGTTTTTGTGTATTATAGATAACAAAAACAAAACAAAAAGGACGTACAAAACAGTCGAAGAAATCCCCGTAAAACATAAATAAAAAGACTAAAAACATTGTACACTAAATATAATCAGAGGATAAAGCCATGGGCCTACTAAGCTCGACGCGCTAATTATTATTATTATAATCGTGGGATTCCCCGTAAAACAAAAACGAAATGGATTGCCAACTGGGAGATTTTAATTTCATAGTTTTTTTTATTTAAGTAAAAAGACGTTATGTAACGTTACCAGACCTAGGGAATTTTCCCTATATCTAGGGAATTTTGAGCTAGCTTAAGGCGGGTTCTCATTAGTCAACCTCATTGATCAATAGCGCTGATTCTATGCAACTGAACATAGAATTCAAATTCACACTATTTCAAGGATATTGAATTCGGTCTACAAAGTGCTAACTTTAATAATGGCTGTAAAGAAGAAAATTGTGCATGCTGGCGTTCGCATTGTGTGTGAATATTTAAAAAACGTAATTAAAAATAAGAAAACAAGAACATCTCTGACTGTCTTTTGCAACGGAAACATCTCTTAAACGTTTTGGGTTTATGGTTTATACAGATCATCTGTTCCTGTACCACTTTTATTTGCTTTTAATATTTTATTCAGTTCATTTATTTTTAATATTGTTTAGGGTCAGGGTTTCTATTTCCATTCCAAAACGATTAGCTTCATAGCTTTTTTCCCACTTTATTATATTTTTATATTGTTCACTCCTAATATTCCATAGCACTCCTCTCTCTGCTATAATTCTAGAAACTTGCAGATATGGTTGTGTCTCCATTTAAAATTTGACATTTTTCACGAAATAATAATATATCTATCGTTTTCACAAAGAATTTAACCTCATCTCATATGCTTACTAAATATTTAACTCCACAAAATACAAGTCAACGCAACTGAACGCTAGTTCTCATTGTCAAGCACTGTTCTATTTGATAGAATCATTTCCATTGATCTATCAAAAGTAGGAAGGCTTTTCACTTTTATTGAAATACCATATTATGATAGAACAATATCGCTGAATCGACGTTCATATAAATCTATTTTTCTTCTATAGCATAGAATCAAGGATATTGATCAATGAGATTCACTAATGAGAACCCGCCTTTAAGGCGGGTTCTCATTAGTCAACCTCATTGATCAATAGCGTTGATTCTATGCAACTGAACATAGAATTCAAATTCACACTATTTCAAGGATATTGAATTCAGGCTACAAAGTGCTAACTTTAATAATGGCTGTAAAGAAGAAAATTGTGCATGCTGGCGTTCACATTGGGTGTGAATATTTAAAAAACGTACTTAAAAATAGGAAAACAAGAACATCTCTGACTCTCTTTTGCAACGGAAACACCTCTTAAACGTTTTGGTTTATGATGGTTTATGTTTATACAGATCATCTGTTTCTGTACCACTTATTTTATTTGCTTTTAATATTTTATTCAGTTCAACTTTGTAGGTTGTCCGGATACTTTTAATTTTATTTTTAATATCGTTTAGAGTCAGGATTTCTATTTCCATTCCAAAATGATTAGCTTCATAGCTTTTTTCCCGCTTTATTATAGTTTTATATTGTTCACTCCTAATTATCCATAGCACTCCTCTCTCTGGTATAGTTCTAGAAACTTGCAGATATGGTTGTCTCTTCATTTAAAATTTGACATTGTTCACGAAATTATAATATGTCTATGGTTTTCACAAAGAATTTAACCTCATCTCATATGCTTACTATTTAACTCCACAAAATACAAGTCAACGCAACTGAACGCTAGTTCTCACTGTCAAGCAGTGTTCTATTTGATAGAATCATTTCCATTGATCTATCAAAAGTAGGAAGGCTTTTCAGTTTTATTGAAATACCATATGATAGAACAATATCGCTGAATCGACGTTCATATAGATCTATTTTTCTTCTATAGCATAGAATCAAGGATATTGATCAATGAGATTGACTAATGAGAACCCGCCTTTAGGGAAAAAGGAATTTTATTCAATTCTATGACAAATCTAGGGAATTCTTAATATTCGTAAGACGATTTTAAAAAAATTGTTGGATTTTATATAAACTTTACAAAATTGCATATACATATTATCTACATGGAAATCGTTTTATTCGGAAATTCGGGGAATCACAGCGATACGTCAAAGTTTAGAAGTGAAGAGAATATTACAGATATCGATTAAGATCGATTTTTACGATAATTGCGATTCGTGAATTCGGAGAATCACAGCGATGCGTCAAAGTTTAGAAGTGGAGAGAATATGACAGATTGATATCGATTCAGATCGATTTTTACGATTATTCCCCATTTGTTATTAAAGGCAAACAAACATCAATAAGGTTATGTTATAAATCCATAATTTATCAGGGTTTCTCGTTTCTGGGTTGTAGGATTAAATTATTGTCCATATATAAAATCCACGAAGAAATTTATCTGGGATGGGTTCTACCATTAGTATCGTATAAACAATGATGTTGGTGTAAAACTTCGAGATGCTGGAATCAATTTCTATAGTTGGCCTATTATTATTTATAATTTAGTTGGACACAACAGTTTATCACATTGTTGAGTCTAAAAAGAACAACTCTAATAAATAAATAGAAAATATAAAAATATTAGATAACCATAAATGTTCGATTTTTGATTTGGTGTGTCGCTTGTCAATAATAATCGATTCGAATCGATCAGTGTTTCGATCATTTTTAATTTTGACCATTTCGATTATTGTACAGTTTGGAAGTACAAATTATTGTACCATGCTAGAAGTGCACAATATTTTCCGTACAATGCCAGGATTGCCCAATTTCGGGGTTTGCTCGTACCATATATACAAAAGTACTGGGTCTATTCGCAGAGCACATCCTGAACTTACCCAGAGGGAGCACGCCTGCTCATTTGCTGTTCACAGGGAAAAATTCGACCTATCCAACGCTCAGTTTTGTAATGCGCATGCGCAGGTTGTGCTCCGCGAATAGACCTATTGAAAATATATAGGGAATTCTAGGGTAAAATTGGTCGTCAAGTTGTTAGGGAATTCTAGGGAAATTTTGGCAAAATTTTAGGGAATTAAAAAAAATCATCTGGCAACCCTGAGTAACGCATTGTTTGAACTCCTCTCCTGCCGCTTATAACGTACCGTAACGTCTTACAAGTCCGCTCCCACCAAATGGCGTTACACTTAAACGTTACTTGAATAACTCCTTGATTGCTTGATACTACGAAATGTTTGCAAACCTTATAATACTTAACCCTGTAGCAGGCCATTTTTTTTAAATAAAAAAATTATTGTTAGATTAATGTCGACATGTAAAACATGAATGTCAAATAAAAAATTGCTATATAATAATTGGTTAAGCCTAAAAGTCCAAAAAAATGTAGACCCCTAAAAGGCGGGTTGGCTGGAGAACGAGAACTAATAGGTCTGGATCCCGCGTATAAAAAAAGTTGATTAATAGCAAGCTGAAAATTTGTTAATAACTTAAGGGTGTCTAGTCGGACAAACTTTGATATATGGGAACACTGGAACAGGGGAAGTTTTAATTGTGGAACAGGTTAAAAATTTGGAAAGGTCAGACCACGAAATCGTCACATGTATTTTGTCTGACAGAACTTCCAATTGATTTGTTACCCTTTCATTAAACTCCAATGCAAAAATCAGACTTCTATTTATCACCGGTCATAACTCCTGTCATATGACATTTTCTACGTATTCCACTCAATATAATGCCCATTTGGTGATAAATAGCAGCCTGATTTTTGCATGAGAGTTTAATGAAAGGGTAACAAATCAATTGGAAGTTCTGTCGGACAAAATACATATGTGACGTTTTTTTCTGTTTCAAGAGAGCGCCAGGGCTGATTTAGAATCTGTGTAGTTTGTGACTTTCGACCACCCATAAGCCAGATATAGGACTGGGTAGGTACAAAACGGCATATTTTTTGGGCGTATATATCTTAGCTTCAAGGAGAGACAGGAAAACCGCAAATACAACAAATTAATAGCGTTGAGTTAAGCTTTAAAATTGTGCCTAAGCGGTTAGGATCAGACATACACGCGGCTCAGTATACCCAAAAAACTGAAAAACTAAACTTTGAAAATTTTGGTTTTTCGACAATTACTGAAAATTTCAAACTACGAATTGCGCCAATAACTGAGCGTTTGTAAGAGGACTCTAGACGCGTCTAACGGTGTATACCTTATATCTGGGAAAATTCGAATTTTTAAGTTATAGGCTTCATAAGTGTGATCAAATCTATTTCCTATTGGAAAAACGGTTTTTCAAACTCAGTAATTCCTGCAATACCTTCAGTTATTATACTTGACCTTGGACGCCTCAGATACTACTTACCAATACGTTTCAAACTCATGTTTAGTAATTAAAATCGGTTAAGCTGTTTCGAAATGATCAAGCTCCAAAGTATAATGCATTTGACCATTATCGCCGAAATGGTTTATGGAGTTGTAGTGGTTAGGACGCTAAATTTGATGAGTTCATTTACCGGCCATCCCAATATATTTTTTTAATATATGTAATAATCTATTTTGAATAGAAAAAAATCTAGTGTATATTCGATGGACACTAAATCATTTGCTAAACACAAATATTTGCTAAATTTGAAGTAAAACACGCCACAAAAGAGCTTCAAAATACAAACTCTATCAAAGTTACTCTTTTGTGACGCGTTTTACTTCAAATTTAGCAAATATTATGGAAAAATCTTTTAAAATAAAACTAGAATTTTATTTTCTATCAAAATGAAAATACATTTTCGCGCCATGTAATATTCATATCAGCTCTTTTGTAGCTGGAATATTGTATGCGCCACTCATTTTTACGTCGTTTAGCGGTTTTTTATTCTTGTACTATTTTTACAAGCAATAACTGGCTGTGATACGACATCTGCATTTTTCAGGAGGAATAAAACGACTGTTTTTAAAATGTTTAAAAAACAAGATTAACTTGAGTATGCTGAAGTTTAAAAAAAACTAATTCAACTCCACAAGAAGTTATTACCAACAGAATTAGCTTTCTTCTCCCTATTTATGGAGCGCCTAAAAAAATACGTGCTTAGATAAGTTTCGATATGCATGTTTCTTTAAAAATACTCGAAATAAAAAACAAGTGCAGTTATCTTGTCTTTCTCCAACCTTAGCGACTGCTCATTAACATCTTTTTCGGGTATATTACTAAGTTTTAAGTGTGGCTTGGTTATCAGCTAGATCCAAAAGACTGGGGATGGAAATTAGTCGACAGTTCATTAGAATCAATTTAAACTTTACTCTCACCTGCGCTGGAAAGAGTCCTGAACACAATTTTTTGCAACTGTAAAAAGGGATGTGATGTAGCGCTAAATGTGGTTGCAAAAAAGTTGGACTATTTTGTTCGGTAGCATATACTAATTGTCAAAACCGATCGTGCTCCAATGTTGAATCACCAACAATTGAGGATTCATTTGATTATATCGAGGAGCCATGCGATGTGTCATTATTGGGGCAATTTACTTGTACCCAGGATGAACAAGAAGAATAAGAAGAACTAGAAGGTGAAGAAGAAGAAGAAAAAAGAAAAGAGGAAGCAGAAGTATTAGAAAATTATGAACCAGTTGGTTAAATTTCCCCTTTTTTAATTTATACCGCTTTTTATCACTTTTATCATTTTCAATCCTTGCCAATATTATTCAATAGCTTCAAATTAAACAGAATCAAACAGATCATAATTGGAGTTAGACAATGAAATTATACAAGTAATGACTTTCAAATATCTGGGAATTAATCTATCAGCCGACAACAATATCGAAGAAGAGGTAAAACACCAAATAATTAAAGCCAGTAGAACGGCCGAATGCCTAAACGACACAATTTGGAAAAACAAACACCTAAGATTGGAAACAAAGGCCCGAATATATGTCACTTATTAGGCCAGTTATGACTTACACGGCCGAAACAAACCAGATACAAGCAAAACACGAAGACAACTGGATACCAACGAAATGAAGATCTTAAGAAGGATTGCTGGAAAAGGACTACAGGATAGGGTAAGAAGTGAGGAAATCAGACGCATATGTGGGGTAGTCAATATAAATACCTGGGTAAAGAACACAAGAGAAGAGTGGAATGGACACATAAGCAGGATGTCTGAATCAAGGATAGTAAGAATAGCCAGGGACAAGTCACCGTTAGGCAGAAGAAGTATAGGACGCCCAAGGAAAAGATGGAATGACAACTTAGGGGCAGAATGAAAGGCACCGTTGAAGAAAAACAAGCAGTACTGCCTATATAAAAGAAGAAGAAGATAACAGATCCGTGGAATAGGCCTACTGGGGAAACCACGTTGAAAAAACGCGCTAAGTACACTACCTCAAAGGTGATGTGGAAACGTGTGCATATTATGACGATTACAACTTTTTGAATCGTTATATCTCAAAAACGGTGGCTCTTAGAAAAAAAAGGATTGAAACATTTTTATAGATAATTATCTAATCTACATTTTTTGTTAGAACTAATTTTATGATAAAACTTACCGTTTCGCTGAAAATCGTTAAAAACCCTCTTTGGTGACCTATGACCCCGCGTAATTTTTTTTCCTCGGGTCGGATCCATGAGGAATTTTTAGATTTCATTTATGATGGTATTTTCAACAATCCTGCCAATTTTTAGCGGCTACTAATTTTTGTAACCTCGGATGTGTAAGTTGACCGGAGTATAGGTATTATTTTATTTCTTTTTTCTTTTTAGCAAAATCAACATTGATCTGTTTGAGCTCTTTCTCGAAAATTATAAATATGCTAATCCAAATTATATGAAGAAAGTTAAAACTACTCTGACGTGTAAGTACTTTTAATAAATTATTATAATAATAATTGTTTATATTAATTCATAAGCATAAAGACACACTTACCCTTTTTGAATGCTGTAGTAGATGTCAAAAAGTTGAAGTAGTCGAAGTCTCAGCTCCACATTGCAGTAATATTAGGTAAATCACAAAATTTTACGAAAACCCCCAAAAAAATAAAGGAAGGATGAAAATTTGGAAATAGGTAGTTGAAATTGTTTATTATTATACAGTATGTCCCTGTAAGTTGTATCCATATGGAAAACTTTTTTATTATTAATTTTACGAAAAAAAGTTATTCTTTATAAAAAGCTCTGCATGGTCCAAAACCTAAGATTTAACCATCAAATATTAAATTTTTTGAATATTATACGAGGTATGTCAAAAAGTTTGAATTTCACTCAAGAGTAAAGTAGCTTTATTTTTCGTAATATTGGAAATTGCTATTATGAAAAGTTGTTTGGAATTAAAAACTATATTCTGATATGCAATTACGTCCTTCTAATTGAAAAAAAAATTTTTTTGAGAAATTATGGATCTCATTATTTTTTCAGTTATTTCAATTCTGATAACCCTTTTATTATTAATTTTACGAAAAAAAGTGATTCTTAATAAAAAGTTCTGGATGGTCTAAAATTTAAAATACAACCATCTTATATCAAATTTTATCAATTTTATACGAGGTATGTCAAAAAAATAAATTTAGATCAAAAGTAAAGTACCTTTATAGTTCAGAATATTTCAATTAGAAGGATGTAATTACATAGTGAAACATAGTTTTTAATTCTAAATAACTTTTCATTATAACAATTTTCGATATTGTGAAAAATAAACGTATTTTACTCTTGAGCGAAAATCATATTTTTTGACATACCTCGTATAAAATTGATAAAATTTGACAAAAGATGATTGTATTTTAGATTTTCGACCATGCAGAACTTTTTATTAAGAATCACTTTTTTTCGTAAAATTAATAATAAAAGAGGTATTTGAATTAAAATAACTGAAAATAATGTTAGTTATCCATAATTTTTCAAAAAAAAAAAAAATTTTCAATTAGAAGGATGTAATTGCATACTAGAATACAGTTTTTAATTCCAAACAACTTTTCATAATAGCAATTTTCAATATTGTGAAAAATAAAGCTACTTTACTCTTGAGTGAAATTCAAACTTTTTGACATACCTCGTATAATATTCAAAAAATTTGATATTTGATGGTTAAATCTCAGGTTTTGGATCATGCAGAGCTTTTTATAAAGAATAACTTTTTTTCGTAAAATTAATAATAAAAAAGTTTTCCATATGGATATAAGAAAAAGTTTACAATTCTACATCCCCTCCATTTTACAAAAATTGGGAAATACGGGGTGAAAAATATTTTCTCGTGAGTGAAAAAATATACATTCAAAATAAGTCCGGAATTGGATAAAATGACTAATTCTAAGCAACTTTTGTTCTATAGAGTCTTTTCCCTAAGTCAATACTTTTCGAGTTATTTGCAAGTGAATATGTTCATTTTTAACAGAAAAAACATGTTTTTGGACGGTTTTTCGGAGATAACTCAAAAAGTAAGTATGTATTTCAGCGAAAAATATTCTTAGCAAAAATAGAGCTTATAAAAAACTGAAAAATGGTGTATGCTTGAGGTCTGTAGACACAGTAGAAGCAGAGTTGTAGCTAATGAAACGTAGGTTGTTCTTCATAAAATTCCAAATCGAATATTTCAATGTGACATAACCCAAAAACGGGGCACTTTTCGGGGAAATTCATTTCAATTTTTTTAAAGTGTTTAAAAAGAGGATTATTTATGTTTTAAAAAAAAACTTGTGACATTAAAAGTAAGTGAGTTGTGCTCAAAATATTGTTGGCCCCTTTTATTTTTTGGTAAAAAAATCGCGAAAATCACCCCTTAATTAGCATCACAAATAAATTTTATCATTACCACTTCACAAGTTTCTTTGCTTATGTATTATTTATATGATCTGTAAGTTTCATTGGTTCAAAGGGCTTATTTTTGAAAAAGCTGTAGTTAAAATGGCTTGAACGAGTAACTAATCACGAGTTTAGGCAAATTTTGAACAGCCATAGCATAATCAATTTTAGTATAACAAGAAAACAAAAAAGCAAAAATATTCAGAAAAGCAAAGCTTACATTTTATTACTCTTTAAGATTTTTGGTATTACTAATAATTTTTAGGTTAATTCCATGAACAATTCCATTTTTTTTTCAAAATTAAAAAAAAATGTTTTATTTTAAACCCAATTTTTTTTTCAAAACTGAGCACCTTGAACCAATGAAACTTATAGATAATATAATCAATACATAAGTAAAGTAACTTGTGAAGCGGTTACGATTAATTTTATTTGGGAAGCTAATTAGGGGGTGATTTTTGCGATTTTTGTACCAAAAAAATAAAAGGGACCAACAATATTTTGAGCGTAACTCATTTATTTTTAATGTTAGAAATTTTTTTAAAAAACAAAAATAAACCTTTTTTAAACACTTTAAAAAAGTTGTAATGAATTTTCCCCGAAAAGTGCTGTTTTTTGGTTATTTCACATTGAAATATTCGATTTGGAAATTGACGAAGAAGAACATACTTTTCATTAGCTACAACTCTGCTTATACTGGGTCTGTAGACCTCACGCGTACACCATTTTTTTCAATTTTTTATAAGCTATATGTTTACTAGGAATATTGTTTTCGCTAGAGTACCTACTTACTTTTTGAGTTATCTGCGAAAAACCGTCCATAAACATGTTTATTTTTGTTAAAAATGCATATTGTGAACATATTCACTCGCAAATAACTAGAAAAGTATCGACTTAGTGAAAAAACTCTATAGAACAAAAGTTGCTTAGAATTAGCCATTTTATCCAATTCCGGGCCTATTTTGAACGTATATTTTTTCACTCACAAAAAAATATTTTTCACCCAGTATTTCCCAATTTTTGTAAAATGGAGGGGATGTAGAATTGTAAACTTTTTCTTATATAATAATAGACAATTTCAACTACCTATTTCCAAATTTTCATCCTTCCTTTATTTTTTTGGAGGTTTTCGTAAAATTTTGTGTTCCCTGATCGGGCTATAAACAAATGGTCGACGTCGCGTCGGCCAAGATGTATAATATGTATTTAATTATATTTTCGACATAGTCAACGGTAGATGCTTGCGATACAAATGCTTATTCGGTGCTCTTGGTTTGGTAGAAACGATCCTATATTTATAATTACGTATTTTTTATGGGAAATAAGCCACAATTTTACTAAAAAATGAATTTATTAACGTTTATAAATAAGGAATTGACAAGATTAGATCGAATGGAACAGAACAACTTAGAACGGGATCCTACAACATTCACAAGAAATAATACGAGGAAAATAACAATACCATATATAAAAGGATTATCCGAGAAACTTAAAACGATAGGAAATAAATTCAACATTTCAACAACATTCAAAACAACAAAAACATATTGAGATCTATTCTATCTAAAACTAAACCTAACAATGAAAAAGAAAGAACAAAGAATTGCATTTATAGAATACCTTGTGAATGCGAACAATTTTATTTAGGTGAAACATCAAGACCATTAAACGTTAGAATAAGTGAACATCAGTCTTATATTAAAAACAGAGAATTTGATAGATCTCAGATATGTCAACACGCATGGGATAATGAACATAGAGTTCAGTGGAGAGATTCAAGTATAGTCCTGAAAGAATCAGATAGTAAAAAGAGAAAAATCAAAGAAGCGGCTCTAATTATGCTAAATGAAACCAATTGTGTCGCAAATTCCTCGGTAGAATGCAGTAGGATGTGGTTACCCATACTGAAAGAAAGTCAATAGAAAGAAAATACCACGATTAGTAAGTCAATAACATATCGAGTTAGTACAAATTTTATATTTTAGTATTACTTATTGTATATCTATGTAGTATTAATATTATTTATAATTTAAACATATTAAAGTCAGAATTTGGTATTAGTTTTTTGAAGGTAGATTAAATGTAAGACCAAATACTTACGATGTCGGGATAGTATCACGAGGTTTTTTCCTGGTTTTCCCTCGTGATTTACTATGGAATCTCTAACGCGAGAATTTTACTGTCATCGTTGCATTTGGTTGTCTTTTTAAAGGCAGATCACATGCTATGATTTTTTTGCGACGGATATTCTTGAGTTGGGATTGATTTCATGTAATCGAATGAACTATCTTTTAGTAAAGTCGTCCCAGGAACGCAACTCATAAATATTGGCGATATCATTTTAAAGTCTTCTACTTTAAAATGTATAATATACGTCTGAATTGCCAATATAAATGAGTCAGATTAAATAAATTATTAGAAGAATTTTTTTACTTAGCAACAACATGTTTGTTTTATTTTAATAGTATTTTGTATTTTGACAACGAAACCCGATTTGGGCTTCGAAACGTTAATAAATTCATTTTTTAGTAAAATTATGGCTTATTTCCCATAAAAAATACGTAATTATAAAAATGCCACAAGGAAATAGCTTCAGATCCTATATTTACTTGGAACTTGGAGAGCGTGTATATTCCTATAATCAGGGCCGAAGTACGATGTTGGGGGCCCCGGGGCAAACGTGATCTTCTGAGGGGTTTACCTCCAGCGGAAGGGGAGGGGGGGTCGGAAAAATGTTTGATATTTAACCCCTTGAGAACAGAGCATATTTTACTTCAAATAAGGCCCGAGGCACTACACAATTTTCGGGCCCCTAAATATAATTTAATACGTAATAATAATAACTTTTTTAAATGTATTAATTATTTAACAGAAATATAGCTGCACAAGAAAATAAATTTTTTATTAACAATAAATAAAATTTATATTTAAACAATTGAACATTGTTTAAGGGGATAGGGGACGCAAACTTTCGGCTTCAATGCTATTTAAATTTTAAATTCGTTTTTTTCGAAGCCTGAGAAAACTAATAAGTATTTTTGAAAAATTTAAACACAGAATAAAAGGTTACGTAACTACCGAGGGCCGAAAGTCCCTAAAATCTTCGATACTGTTTATTTTAATAAATCACAGGGGTGAAAAAAAGAGAACATTGAGTGTGATGTTTAATTTTAAATATTATGTATCTTATTCAAAAGAAACTTTTTATTTATTCTAATGGACATTCGGCCCTCGATAATAATGTAATCTTTCATTCTGCGTCTAAATTTTTTAAAAATATTTATTAGTTTTTTGAGGATTCGAAAAAATGAATGTACTTAAAGAGAATTGAAGCCGAAAGTTTGCGCCTATCCACTTAATTATAACTCTTATGGTTATCATTTATCATTGTCTGTTGGTAAAATGAAAAAAATTTGAAAATTTGTTTTGTTATTGTAATAAACATGTTTTGTTTGGTGATCTTTCCGGGTCCCATTCAAATACGGGAATGAGGCAGGTGCCTCACGGGCCTAGTGGTAAAATAGGCCTTGCTTGAGAACGCAATTTAATGCATTCCACGACTGAAGTTTCTGAAGAGAAACCCATGAAACCTGAAACTGATGTTACAAATTTGTTAGAAAATGTTCTTACATCTGTTGGCAAATCTGAACCAAAAATTTTATATGAAATGGGCGATTAAATGTTCCCCTGAGGCATCCCTTGGACTTAGCCCTGGGCCCAGCTTAGCTCAGGTCTCAGGGGCCCCTGTTCTGTTCCAATTGCATTTTAGTCGAAAAGACTAATTTCCCCAGTGAAAAAGTAAAATTTTCGGGTCTAGGGTGCCCTGTAAAGTCTTTTTAAAATTGTTCATTCGAAAATATTTCGTTGGGATTTTAAAATACATATTTTTATTTTCTTCGTTAAAATATATGCACGGCCAACAAAAAGGTGGCCCCTGCGGGCCTCCGGGGCACTGACCAGGTTGCCCCAATAGCAGTTACGGCCCTGCCTATAATAGTAAGCCAAAGCTGAAGAAAGAGGTTCTGAAACTGTTTTCTTGTGGCATGTTTTTAAGTTAAATGTTATGTTTCTATGGAATTAAACCACAATGGATTGTAATGAGAATTCCATTTTACATTTGATTTGACGTTTCGAATTCCAAACAGGAAATCGATAAAAAACATAATAAAAAAATATGTTAACCTGTGGCTTTTCGTGTTAATTGATAAAAATTACATTTTAACATAATTTCTTATTTTATAAATTTTTGGAAAACATTTCCGTATTGTGGGTCGAAACTAATGTAAAATGTAATTCTCATTACAATTAATTGTGGTTAAATCCCTCATAAACACAATGTTTAAAACTGAGGAAGTAATAAATTCACAGAATGACAAAGGTTTTACCTACAGAAACATGAAGATGGAATTAATTGTTAATAAAATAATTCAATTAAAAAAAAATGAAATGAGGACGACGTTGGAATTATGGAATTCTTCAATAGTTCACGGTGTCAGATTTCGTTTTTCAGGGTGAGTCACCCTCAGCAATATATTTTTGGACCAAAGGAGGGTACGGCCACTCTTTACCACCACACCGTCCGTAACTTAACCCGATTGCAAAGATATATGAGTCAATTTAATAAATGAAATTACTGAAGAAAAATAAAATTACTAAAAGATAAAAATGGAATCACTATAAGTGACAAAAACCAGGTAATACCTATTGTTGAAGACTACTATACAGAATTATATTCGTCCAGCGTAGCAAAACCAGAATACCGCGACCTGGAACGAAGAACACTAAATATAAGATCTGAAACACTACCAGAAATTACTAACGAGCAAGTTGTAAATCCCCTAAAATACATGGAAAACGGACAAACTCTTGGATACGACAGAATAACAAAAGATGATTCCAGGTGGATGTCAAACTACTTCGGAGGCAGTTAAAATCTTAATGAACAAGTGCCTCTTTGGATGTGTTATTTCAACCTCAAAATACCTGCGTATTTTGCCAAGAGACTATTTATATTTACTACACAAGAAAGAAAACAAACACAAGCTCGAAAATTACGGACCAATAATCCTGTTACCTTATCCGTACAAACTGCTTACCAAAATAATTACCAACAGACTTTCAAATAAATTCGATGGTTAACAGACTGTTGAACAAGCGGGATCCCGCAAAGGTATCATATAACACCTACAGACAATACAGACACTTATCGAAAAATATAACAAATACCATGAACATCTTCATTTGGAATTTGTGGATTACAATAAGGCATTCGCTTCCATAGAACACTGGGTCATATTAGAAGGAATGAATAGAGCAAGGATTTTTTTTCTGGAAGCGTCTGTTGTGAACCGGTTGTACTGCAGCCACTTGGCTTATTGTACATCTTCCATTCGTTTATGAAACCCATTCCAGAATTCTGGAACCCTGTACCAGCTTGTACAGGTCTAGTGGGTGGGTGCCATATAAATTTGGAGTCACTTCGATGTCTCCGAAAAGTGTTTGCCGCCTCCGATCCAATGCCTCACAGTCATGCAAAATATGGTTGACTGTTTCAGGTTCTCTGTTACAGAGTCTGCAGCTCAAGTCTCCATGAAACAGCCCCATTGTATGCAGGTGACCCTTAACTGGCGCATGTCCAGTGCGGAAACCGGTATGATTCTGAGCTGATTCCTGATTGTTTTCAGCAGTAACTCAGCCCTACTAGCACATGTCCGTCCGATATACATCTTGCCATGTGTTTGACCGGGTACACTCTCCCAGTGTGAGTTGTGTTGGCTTCGGATCCAGGCTTTTTTTCGTTCGTGCTTTTTGGCACTCCCACGGCCGGCTCTGGATCCAGGTATTTTGTAGCTGATGTTCTCTTGGCAAGTGCATCAGCTCTTTCATTGCCATATATGCCCCGATGACCTGGAACCCATACCAGTATAACACTGTTATGTTGTGCCACTCTATCAAGTTCTTGTCGACATTCCCACACCAGCCTAGAGTTCACCTTAGGGCTTACAAGAGCCCCAATGGCTGCTTGGCTATCTGTGCATATGTTAACTCGCTGAAGTTCGAATGCCCTTAGGTTGTTTTCTCTTGCACACTGCAAGATTGCAAAAATCTCTGCCTGAAATACGGAGGTATATTACCCCAGTGGAATAGAAATGTTGAAATTTCCACCACTACAGAATACTCCTGCGCCCGAACCGTCTGCAGTTTTAGACCCGTCCGTATACCAGGTGCAACCCTGCAGTCTGGGTCGAGAGTTTCCTCTGTCCCATTTGTCTCGTGGGCAAGTGTTCACTTGAAAACGTACTTCAGGCTTGTATTTTGATGTCATATGGTCAGAAATCATCATCCATTCGGCATCATTAGTTTTATTCGTTATTCTACTATGTCCTGATTTAACTGGTACGTTGCTCAGGTTTTCTCGCAGTCTATAATATCCCATTCTCGCCTCACCTCTTATTGTTATATGTAAAGGAGGGAGATCCAGTAGTGCCTCCATAGCTGCCGTAGGTGTGCTCCTCATAGCCCCCGTGATCCCGAGACAAGCAAGTCTTTGCACCTTGCTTAATTTAAATGATGGCACTTTTTGCTGCACTTTTGGCCACCATACCACTGATGCATATGTGATTGTGGGTTTTACCACCATGTTGTAAGTCCAATATACCATGTCTGGTCTCAAAACCCATCGAGCAAGGATTGATTCCAGATATAGAATGCTACTAAAATACGTCGACAATGCAACTAAGCAAACAAATCTAGCAAACGGTCTAACAACAAGCAAAATAAGAAAGGAGAGGTACAAAATTATTTTCTCTTACATTAGAAGATGTTTTCAAGAAGTTAAATTGGAAACAAAGCGGAAATAAAACTGATGGCAGTTTCTTAAGTCATCTAAGATTTGCCGATGACATAGTACTCATAAGCAACAATGCAGAGGAACTAATCTACATGCTAAAGGAGCTTAAAAAAGAATCTGCGAAAATCCTTTTAAAAATGAATTTAAATAAAACTCAAGGGATTACATATTAAAATATTACAATCGACTTCGATGGAAGTGAGATCTAGTGTCGAATAGTAGGTATAGGTCACACGAACAAACTAGGCGAACAGAATCAATCGGCAGAGATAATTAGAAGAATGCGAATGAAGCGCAGCTGTAGGAAGGCTCAGTGTTGTATTGAAAAAAAAAAGATACCAATAAATATCAAGAAAAAGGGTACTCAAACATTCTACCAGTTATGACATATGGAATGGAAATCGTGACACAGAGTTATCAGCCAATGGGTTAAGAACAACACAGAGAGACATCGAACGAACTATGTTAAGAGTATCGCCGAGAACATATACGAAATTAGGATGTACGAAGCAGCACGAAGGTGGCAGATGTAATTGGGAGAATTGCGCACATGAAATGGAACTGGATAGTGCACGTGGCAAGGCAAAACAACGAAGGTGCACACGAGCACAGTCGTAGTAGAGAAAGCCCACAAAAACGATGGCTAGACGACATCAAAGCAAAAGTGGGGAGAAACCGAAACCAAATAGCACTAAATAGAGAAGAGCGGAGATCTTATGGGGAGGCCTTTGTCCAGGAGTGGATGCAAACAGGCTGAAGAAGAATTATGTATACAAGTTTCATTAAATTATACTAAATTTAAATTATTTAAAATGAAAATGAACGGTTCCGTTTTGATTCAAATCGGGTCTCTTGTCATCCCCCGACACGTGTTTCTAGGTTTACCCGTTATCAAGGAGGCTTTTCAAGAAGACCGATCTGAATCGAAACGCCCGACCGCTCCGTATAAATAATGAAATATTTATACCGGAGTATGGTTAGAACGACCTCTATCGGGGAACAATGAAATGAGTGTTAACAATGATCCAAGCAATCTATTTGCCCAGGTACGAAAATACCAAACGGGCGACGCTTAGGAAAACATTCCAACAATGCATCTCAGATTACCCATCTGAATCGTTATCATTTTTGTACTATGACCCAAACTATTTTATGTCAGTATGACCCAAACTTACCATTGGTCCTAGCAACTGATGCATCACCCTATGGGGTAGGCGCAGTACTTTCACATATTTTTCCAGATGGTACAGAGAGACCCTTACAGTTTGCTTCTCAAACTCTTACTACTACACAGCAAAGGTACTCACAAATAGACAAAGAAGCTTACAGCATAATTTTTGGAGTAAAAAAATTTTACAATTATTTATGTGCTAGGAAATTTACTTTGTTCACTGATCATAAACCGTTAGTTCAAATTTTTGCACCTGATAAAAGCCTACCAGTTTTAAGTGCAACAAGAATTCAACATTATGCAATTTTCTTACAAGGTTTGAATTATGACATTCGTTACAAAAATACAGATTCTTATCTCAATGCTGATGCACTTTCACGTCTACCTATAAAATCAGAACAAAATTTCACACATGATGAACCAGATATTTTTGAAATAAATCAAATTGAAAATTTGCCTACAAATAGAGATCTAGCTTTTTATACAAAAAATGATCATACTTTACAAAAATTACTTTTTGGGCTAAAAACAGGAAAACCTGTTGATAAACGGTTTAGCTTCAATATAAATCAAACTGAATTTTCATTACAATCTGATGTTATTATGAGAGGACAAAGAGTAGTTCATCATCCAGCCTCAAAAGTCCACTGCTGAACATAGGCCTCCTCCCCTCGTTTCCAACCCCATCTATCCTGCGCCGCCCTCATCCAGTTTTTATTTACCTTTCTTAAGTCGTCAGTCCATCTTGTAGGCGGTCGACCGACGCTTCTCTTGTCTTCTCTTGGCCTTCATTCCAATAACCTCTTCGTCCATCGCCCATCTGTCATTCTGGCTACGTGTCCTGCCCATCTCCACTTCAACCTGGCTATCCTCTCGATGACGTCAGTCACCTTTGTTCTTCTCCTGATTTCTTCGTTTCTGATTTTGTCTCGCAGAGTTATTCCTAACATTGACCGCTCCATTCTTCTCTGCGTGACTCTTAGTTTGGTAGCCGAGGCTTTAGTTAAGGTAAGTGTTTCTGATCCGTACGTCAAGACTGGGAGGACGCACTGATCGAATACCTTTCTCTTTAGACATGTGGGTAACTCACTTTTAAAAGTTTCTCTCAGTTTTCCAAATGCTGCCCACCCAAGACCGATTCTTCTCTTCAGCTCATGAGTCTGGTTATACCTACTAAAAGAGTAGTTATACCTACTAAATTGAGAAATAAAATTTTGACAGAATTACATACTGCACATTTTGGAATAGTCAGAATGAAATCTTTAGCTCGTAGTTATTGCTGGTAGCCACACATAGACCAGGATATTGAGTCACTTTGTAAAAATTGTTCAGAGGACAATCAGCACAAGAACAACCCAATTAAAGATAATTCTCATATATGGGAGCCACCAAAATTTTGCTTTGAAAGAGTGCATGCTGATTATGCTGGACCTTTCAATGGAAGTTATTATTTTATATTAGTAGATTCCTTCAGCAAATGGCCTAAAATTCATTTTATAAAAAATACTACTACAAAAACTACTATTAAAATTTGCCGACAAATTTTTGCAACTTTTGGTATTCCTAAAGTTTTTGTTACGGGCAATGGCAAACAATTTGACTCTCATGAATTTAGAAGTTTTATGAAAGATAATGGAATTGCACAAAAATTTACTACACCCTACCATCCTGCAACTAATGGACAGGGGGAGAGATATGTCCAAATACTGAAAATTTTTTTAAGGACTATGCCAAGTGAGGGAAATGACAGGGAGTTTGAATTATGTAAGCTGCTTATGCAGTACCGCAGAAGCCCAAATACAGTTACAGGTAAACGTCCCTCAGAACTTATGTTAGCAAGATAAATAAGGAATAGATTGGATTTACTTAAACCTTCGTGTAGTGATAGAGTTACCTATACTGATACGAGTCTAAGAAACTTTGATATAGGAACTCGGGTTTCCGTGAGAGATTATTTTCATTCTAAATGGCAATTTGCCATTATTGTACTCAGATTAGAGTTATTGCATTATTTAATTCAGTTAGATGATGGTAGAACATGGAAACGTCATGTAGACCAAATACGGCAAATTGGGAAATATACTCCATCTCAAAATAATCCGACCTGTTACATTCCGGATACCATTACTCACAATTTGGTTGCAAGGAAGGCATCAATTCCAGAGCACAGTGTCTCACCACCACCTACCGAAGTGATTACCGATGAATCAGAAATTTCAAATAATTTGGAAAGTTCCAATAGTGTATCTGGCGCTCAAACTGAAACTGAGGAACCCATTTTAAGGCGTTCCACTAGAGTAATAAAACCTGTTACCAAATTGAATTTGTAAGTACTTTTACTTTTGGTTAACTTTTGTAATTCACGGTCAAGGGAGGAGGTGTTTTGAATGTAAGTTGGTACGACTTTCAGCTGAATGACAGCTGTCAGATATATACTTTTAATATAATACAAAATGAAACCACGTGTATAATTTTTCAAAATAAAGTATTTTACATTAAAGTTGGATTTATAGTTTGACGTAGCGTAGACGTAGACGCAATGGAGACGCACTGGAAAAGATCAACACCGAATTTTGTGTATTCGTGTTTATAAATGAACGCAAGCGCCTGACGGAACGCAAGCAAGCAATTTGATTCAACTTGACCTGTGGGAGATGTCCACCCTATCGAAAAAGTACATTCGGGTGTAACAATTCATTGGAACGAGGTGTTTTGACCCGAGTCTAAAACAAGGATCACCCCACCTCGCTCCAATGTCCCAGGCCATCCCTTTCTCCCCCATAGTACGTTGATGCGCGATGGGGGCACAACTGTCGTAGCCAAATGCTCTTCACAATGGAATCCTGGGTAATAAGATTCCAATGTGGTACCCTAATCGAATGCAAAAACTAGGCCAGCGTGAAGCGCTCTATGCCTTTATCTTCTTACTTACTTATCCGCGGGGCCTGACGGAACGTATAGTATTTTTACTACAAAAGCGATATTACGTTGGTCAAAATTTTTGACATAAGAGAACTGTCAAAACATTAGAATGTGACTTTTTATTATTGCCATGTTTATAATAAACATGACAATAATGAAAAGTCACATTCTAATGTTTTGACAGTTCTCTTACGTCAAAAATTTTGATCTACGTAATATCGCTTTTGTAGTAAAAATACTATAGGAGAAACGTAACGGAACGGAAGAGTTCACCAACTTTCATCTTTTACAGTGCGTTTCTTACGTCTGGCCAATCAAAATGAAAAATTTTGTTGTCGCCCAAAGTGGACACGCCCTCATCAATTTTGTAAAGACGTTGTTTATCAACATATTCGAATTTTGTTAATTATTTGTTAATACAATGGATACTAAGTTATTAATTTAATAAAAATATATCATAGAGTCATTTTAATATCTCAGATAAATATGAGTTGTTTATTAGCCTAATTCGGGGTTATCCACACATATTATACGATAGGTAAATCCAATAAACATTTTAAAGACCAGGAAATGAAACAAAATAGTTGGAAATCCCACGGCATGCGGCACCAAGGAGCATACCTTCGTTTATTTCCTAATCCATGTAACACACAAAACAGATAAATATTATAATAAATAATAGTATAAGTATAAATAAACACAAAGTTTGTTTACTGTTCGTATAATTTATAGGCTATGTTGTTGAATTAGAATTAAGTCATTGTTTACTCTTTCTAATCATGCGCAAAAATTCCGCTACGTCGATTTATAAATTGGTTTATTATTTTCTTACGTCTCCAGTCTGTTTCTTCCGTCTCCGTTGCGTCTACGTGTAAGCTACGTCAAACTATAAATCCAACTTAAGTATTACGTTTTTACAATTACTTACGTCTTTTAAATACAAAAGACACGACAGTACTCTATAATATAAAACTGTGTATAAAACAAAATGAAAATAAACGGTTTTGTTTTGATTCAAATCGGGTACCTTGCCATCCCCCGACACGTGTTTCTAGGTTTGCCCTTTTGTACATGGCTAAACAGATTGCTTGGATCGTTCTCGACACTCATTTAATCGTTTCCCGTTAGAGGTCGTTCTAACCATACTCCGGTATAAATATTTCATTATTTATACCGAGCAGTCGGGCCTTTTGATTCAGATCGGTCTTTTTGCAAAGCTTCCTTGATAACGGGTAAACCTAGAAACACGTGTCGGGGGATGGCAAAGGCCCGATTAGACTCAAGACAAAACCTTTTTTTTTCATTTTGTTTTATACCATACTCTGTATGTTAGAGTACAAAAATGATAACGATTCAGATGGGTAATCTGAGACGCATTGTTGAAATATTTTCCTAACCGTCGCCCGTTTTGTATTTTCTTATGTACCTGGGTAAACAGATTGCTTGGATCGTTGTCGACACTCATTTCTAAATTATCTTATCTTATCTTAATCCGTCCGCATCCTATCTGGTTCAGGGGTTCCAATGCTGAAAATCGCGTTCCCCCCGACATAGTTTTATTTTAATATTTAAAATTGAAATGAGTTACGTTTGTTTTTATACTAAATTATGGCGCACTGTATGGGCGGTCATAGTCACTTACAGTCGAACCCGCTTATTAGAGTACCGGATATAGGAATATCCCGGTTTAAGGAATAGACATTTGAGGTCCCGAAACGTTTCCATTTAGGTACTCCTTAAATTTATCCGCTTATAGGAATACGTTTTTATGAAATAATACCGCTTAATAGAATATTTTTCAAGTAGACGAACAAATTGTTATTCATAATTTCCAAAAAAATTAAAATTAGGTCTGGTTTATTAGGTGTTTCAGGTAATAAATACTTTATTACGCACCAGTTGGAACTTTTTCCGAAATATACAACAGGCCATAAAATACTTTTTACTTGTCTAAAAATTACTATAGCTACCCACTTTTTTGCAGTTATAAATTTTATTGGTAAAATGGCAGGCAAGATTAGAAACTGTCCATAAAGCTGACGTGAGTTTGAATAATGTAAAAATCCATTTTTTGCCTGCCAATTCATCAAAACACAGAATTCGACAAGATAAAGGACGAAAATTTTCAAGAGTTGTTTCTTTAGAGGATAATTTATCGGATTTTCAAGATACTGAAGATTTGGAGCAAAACGATGAAACCACTAAACTCAATATTAACGCGAAAGATGAGACAAAAGATCAAGATTTTTTCGATTTTGTGGATATTACATCCAATTCGGCAAGTCCTAACCGTTTGTAATATAATAAGTTTGCTGGAGGGCCAATTCAATGTAAATTTTTCTAATTTGTATAACTTAAAGATTTTTCATGCTTATTAGTGGATGCATGCACAGAAAATGTAATTTGATTTTTTAATAAAATAAGTTACACTACTGTATTATTCACATAAAAAGACCTAAACCCATATAAATATATGTATGTAAATGTAGGTACATATAGTATGTGCTATTATTATGTAGGTATACTCAGTAGGTACACTTATTTCTACTAGCCATCAATGATCGGTTATTAGAATATCCCGGTTATAGGAATATTGTTGCTTGGCACGAAGGCTATTCCAATAAGCGGGTTTGACTGTATATAAAAAATACATTAAAAGTTTATATAGGCATTAAAAATTTCTTATAAAAACACATTACAATACCATTCTTTGGTGGACTGGTACGATTTTTTAAATTCGTCTACGCAAGCAATCTTCATCTAGATTTACAGCAAGTAAGTTCTAGTTCAACAAAAGGTACCGTTGGGCCGGCCACTCACAACAGTGCTGCGTCGTTCAATTTTGGTCGAATTCGACTAATTGACAAAAATTTTGATCGTGTATGACCGTGCATCCAACGAAATTGTACAATTTGACCGCAGACAGACTGGCCTGTCTGCTGCCTGCATGCAGTAAGTACTGCAGAAATTGATATCATCGAGGATCTTGTCGAACGACACCGCAGTATCGTGAGTGGCCGGCTTTAGATGTTCCAAACGGTCTTGCAGCATTGTCGATCGAAGTATCGATTTTATTATTAGCTTAGAGTTTAGAGAATAAGTTCTCTCATAAGTACAACTTGTACAGGAATTGTGACAGTTTTTATTAGTTTCGTTAAACAATGGAAACCTCGTTTTTTATGCTGCAGGGTTGGCAAATACCGAAGTTTAAAAAAAAACCGAAAAAAACCGGGATTTTTTTGGTTTAAACCAGGTTTATTTGGTTTAAACCAGATTTATTTGATACAAAGTATAATAAGTCTAAATATTTTAAAAATGAGTAAATTGTTTTATAAAATAATAGTAATAAACAATGAAAAAAATTATTAAAGACAACTTTGATTTTTATTTACACACACAAAAAGTTAATATAACAAAAAAACATCTTCAAACGTAATAATATTCAAAATAACTAAGTTTTAAAGTAAAAAATATAATTTATTTATCTTAATTTTCTTCATTTGCAGCAGCTGTATTAAAAACATTAAATAAAAATATCAGTTTGGAGGCTCAATAAAAAAACCAGGTTTTTTTTCTTAAAAAATATCATTTTGGAGGCTCAACAAAAAACCAGGTTTAAAAAAAAACAAGTTTTATTTCTTAAAAAAACCTGGTTTTTCTTAAAAAAAACCAGTTAGTTTAAACCTTGGTTTAAACCATGGTTTTAAGCATGTTGGTTTAAACCTGCCAACCCTGCTATGCTGAGACATCCAATCGAGTCCGCCGAGAGCTTACGAAGATGGAACATTTTTACTTTTTCTTGTTCCTTAATATTTTTACTTTTCTTTCTCTTGTTTTACTGCTTTACTACTACAGGTTTATTTATTGTTTCATTTTAGACTGTGAGTTACATATACCAATAGCTCCATATTTCGTGGATGAAAACGATGTTGAAATATATTGGGACACAGGTAAATATTATTTTTTTAAAGCAAATTTTTCTATTTAGAACATATTGTATTTTTAGAACCATAATACTTTTTATTATACTCTCGACACTATATGTCTATCACCTACAATTTTTACAAACTTTAGTAGTCTAGGCAGATTATCGGAAAAGAATCGAATCTTATAATTCTAATATTAATAATATATTGTGAGGCAGATAAAGGGCCTATTAGAAATATCTCAAGAACTAAAGGTAAGAGAATCATGAAACTTGGAATACATCGGTTTTGAGGTATGAACTATTTAATGAAAATATTTTGGTCTCTTTGCTACTTCCGGTCATACCGGAAGTTGATTATAACTTCGTTTTTTTAAATAAGACTGTATATTTTTACACTTTTCGATTCTTCTCGATGTCTTCTTTCTTAAAATATAAGGTTTTGTAATATTATACAAGGTAGTTTAAAAGAGAATGACGGTTTTTTATAAATTTTGTAGCAAACTTCACACCCTGTAGGATTGTACTGATTTCATATCAAAAACTCCATTTATGTTCAGGAGATTTTTAATATAGTCTATTATTATTAAAAATTGTTAATATAGCGAAATGTTTAATTTTAGTATACAGGGTTGATCGAAACTCGGAATGAGTATTTTCTGAGTTTTCCTTAAGGAACACCCCGTATTTTTGTATTGTAATGAAATGATATTTTATAGTACTTTTTCATTTCTTAAGCATTCCCTATACCTAACTGCTTTAATTTGTAAGTTATTCGTAGTTCTTTAAGCCAAACATTATTTACAACAAAAATTACTTGAAATTTTATTAGATTTTCCGTGAAAATATTTAATCATAAATAGTTTTTTGAAAATAAATGATAGATGTTAATCTAGAATGATCCTTAATTTAATAATATTGGATGAGATACCAAAATGCCTAAGTTGTTAACATTGTTGGTGCATAAGATATTAATAAAAACAAACCATATTCTACCTAGTTGGCTATTGCTTTGACACTATCCTTGCTTAAACATTAGACATTATATTATTTTTGTAGTTCTAGTTGCTTTGTTACTGTTGCCCTGTTAACCCTTAACTACAGAGATCCGGTATTTTTTACCGGCGGGCATTCCCAAAATGTGGATTTCATGGTAACCTCACGACTTACAAGTTCATGTGTCTCTGTACCTCTCGAGTAGTTTGTATAACAATGCTAGTCAAAGCGTGTAGTGTGTATTGTCAATATTTTCTTTTCTAGCATACATCAAAAATCTTAACCGGTAAAAATTACCGGATGTCTGTTTTAAGTAGGTAAGTATTTTTATATGAGTACTATATTTGTAAATCTGAAATGGTTATATTATTTTTTTGTGTTTTTAGGAAAAAAGTAAAGAAATGGACTGTGGAAGTCCTCGTGGACTTTCAATGAAGATTAAATTTGACGATAAAAATTTTGAGGCCACTTTGCAAAAATGGAATTGCCATTTAATTTTGTGATAATTTTACACCTTGCAGATTTTTTCTCATGTATGTAAAAATTTTTGTAAATGCTATTTTATGTTTCCTTTGTGATCCTATATTACGTTTATTTGTTGAAAAAAAGTCTAAATTTTTGTTCATAGCATTTATGGCCGTTTGTTTCAATAGACCAAAAATGTTACCAAAATTCTGGTTTAATAGATTATTCTTCAAAAATCTTGTATTATATTATTAAAATCACTCATTTTATCATTTTTACCATATCTAGAGACTCCATAAAAACTCATAATGCAAATTTTTTTTGTTTTTCATTATTAACTTTATATTTTGACTCCATTTTATAATTACCGGTAAAAAATACCGGGGATCTGTAATTACGTGCTAATATTGGGATGTCTGTAGTTAAGGGTTAATATAAATTTGTGTAATGAGGAACTGATTAGTAAAGTTTTTGTTGTAGGAGAGTATAATCAAAATGTACTACTAATAGCAATAAGAATTTATCATCTGCAATTCCGTGACAGACGACAACCAAGAAGAGAAACTTTTCAAAGTTTACTAGAATAATTTCGACGTACTAGACACTTAGATTACGAGAACGTTCATAGTAATTTATTAATATGCAGATTCTCGGTGACACTAACATTTAATTTATTTTAATCATTTACAATAGTTTTTGTTTGATCAGATTTCTCGCAATCTAAATGCCCAGTTCGTTGAAATCGCTGTAGTAAATTTTGAAAAGTTTCTCTTTTTGGTTGTCATCTATCATGGAATTTCTGATGATAAATTCTTATTGCTAGTAGCACATTTTTATTTGTTATATGTACTAGTGATGTAACGAATATTCGTATTCGCATTCGCATTCGCGAATATTCGCATGTTTTTGCATATTCGCATTCGCATCCGCATTCGCGAAATTTGTACGAATGTTTTGCGAATATGAAAACCAGAAAAAAAAATAATTTTAAGATAATAATAGGTTAATAAAATCAAAATCTATTCACTTCTCATCTTTTTTTATTAAGAAAAGGTAACTTAACCTCAAACATGCAGCTACTCTCAAATGGAAATATACAGGACACAACAGCAGACAAAGAGACGGAAGATGGAATGAAGCGATAACTCACTGGAGACCTTGGGACTACAAAAGAGGAAGAGGCAGACCACAGACGAGATGGTCGAATGACCTAAAGAGATACGCAGTGACCAGATCGACAGCATTAGCACTGAACCGAGAAGAGTGGAAAAGTAAGGGGGAGGCCTACGTTCAACTTTGGACAAATGAAGGGCAATAGATAGATAGAACTTAACCTTGTATAATCACATTATCAGCCTTCACTTTTTTTTTATTATTTGGTATTATGTAATAAAGCTTAAGATTCAGATTGATTTACACTAAATATCAATTAACTTTTCATTAATAATTTAGGAAACATTACAAAAATAGAAACAAATTAAAAAAAACTGGACATTCGCATCCGCATTCGCGAATGTCAGTAGCAGATATTCGCATTCGCATTCGTATTCGCGAATGTTAAAAAAATGACATTCGTTACGTCACTAATATGTACAGTAGAACCCCGATTATCCGTGCTCCTCGGGACCTAAGGGTGGCACGGATAATTGAAAAGCACGGATAATCCGAACATGTTTCTTATGTATAATACATATGTATGTATACACATACATATGTACCTACCATAAAAAATAACAAAAAAATAAATCTTTCATTATGAGTCTCTCTTTCGTCATATAGAGTTTCCGTCAAGTGATTTACGATGACGCTATTTTGATAAAACCTCAAAAATGCAACTTGAGTAATAGAAAATTATAGCACGGATAATCCGCAGCACAGATAATCCGCACCCGGATAATCGGGGCTCTACTGTACTCTCCTAGAACAAAAAACATCTGAATTAGTTCCTCAGTAGAAAAATTCATATTAGTAATGGTAGCAAAGCAACTGGCATTGCAAAAATAGTAGAATGTTTAAGCAAAGCAAATGTTTAAGCATATTTAGTGTCAAAGTCATAGCCAACTAGATAGAATATTGTACCTATGTTTTTTTTAATATTAAACACACCAACAATCTGAACTATGTAGGTATTTTGATATATCAACCAGTATTAATAAATTAAGCGTCAATCGAGATTAATATGTGTTTATTTTCAAAAAATTATTTATGATTGAATATTTTCACGGCAAAGTTTGTTCGTAGTACGATCCAAACGATCAGCAACCGTTGCCAACCATCAAACGCATGCGCAGTTACCAGTTAGCGCTCCGCAGTTACCAGTTAGAGATCGTAGACTTCGAACACGCATGCGTCTGATAGTTGGAAACGGTTGCTGATCGTTCTACGAACAGACCTTTTAGTTCTACGAACAGACCTTTTAGGACTGTTCGTAGAACGATCAGCAACCGTTTCCAACTATCAGACGCATGCGTGTTCGAAGTCTACGATCTCTAACTGGTAACTGCGCAGCGCTAACTGGTAACTGCGCAGCGCTAACTGGTAACTGCGCATGCGTCTGATGGTTGGCAACGGTTGCTGATCGTTTAGATCGTTATTCACGTAGTTTTTGTTGCAATTAACGTTTGGCTTAAAGAACTACGAATAACTTACAAATTAAAGCAGTTAGGTATAGGGAATGTTTAAGAATTAAAAAAGTACTATAAAATATCATTTCATTACAATACAAAAATACAAGGTGTTCCATTTAAGAAAACTCAGAAAATACTCATTCCGAGTTTCGACCAACCCTGTAAACTAAAATTAAACATTTCGCTATATTATTAATTCTTAATAATAATAGACTATATTAAAAATCATTTGAACATAAATGGAGTTTTTAATATCAGATCAGTACAATTCTACAGGGTGTGAAGTTTGCTACAAAATTTATAAAAAACCGTAATTATCTTTTAAACTACCCTGTATAATATTACAAAACCTCATATTTTAAGAAAGAAGACATCGAGCAGAATCCAAAAATGTAATAATATACAGGGTGTCCCATTAAAAAAAACGAAGTTACAATCAACTTCCGGTATAACTGGAAGTAGCAAAGAGACCAAAATATTTTCATTAAATAGCTTATACCTCAAAACCCCTGTATTCCAATTTTCACGATTCGCTTACCTTTAGTTCTCAAGATATTTCTAATAGGCCCTTTATCTGCCTCACCCTGTATAGGTATGAAAAGTCAGCAGATAGTGTGCTATTTTTTTTATAAACAACTTAGCGCTCCGAAATCGTGTTTTTTTCAATTGTTACCAATATGTTCCAATTTTTCAATGTTTGTTCAATGTTCAATTGTTGTTTTCAATAAAGATTTTAACTTTACACCAAAAACACCCAAATAAAAATTCACCGTAATTTAATTCTGCATACAGGAATTTTTTTCCCGATCTATTTCGACGAAAGTATAGATTGTATTTCCAGAAGCTGGTGAAAATTGAACGAATAGTTTAGCATTTAGCACAATTAAATTGTTAATTAACAGTTTATGGTCGCAATAAATAGCCATAATAATTATGATTTTCGTATAAAAAGGCGCTATACCTATCTAACGTACTTTACAGAATTGAAATTTGATCATTTGAGCGGCCCCGGGAATGTTTTAAAACTTTAAATTATAAACATTTTTTGGCTTATAAACAAATATAATATCTCGACAATTATTAGATTAAATTATCAACTTCTTTTTGAGCTCATTTGATAGACATTTCTGAGTACCTACTTTAGCAAGTGGTTAGTAAGTAGTAACTAGGTATATGTCATAAAATACATCGTTTTCCCTTTATTTAAGCTGGAATCCCTAGATTTGAGTTGTCGCCGAAGAAAATTTACATTCCATTACCTATAACTCGCTTTGAATTAATAGTAAAAGGTTTTTCAAGTAAGAAATTTATTCGATTTTTTATTAGCATCAATTTTGATAATAATAACTTTTTTGTAAAAAGTTATCGTTTTTAAGTTAGTTAGGAAAAGTCCCTGTAAAAGATGCATTTTTTCAAAAAAAATTAAATTTTTTGATCTTTAATAATTTAGAAAATGTTAAATTTATTTTAATAACATGATATAATTTTGCTTAGAATTTGTCCCTCTATTGGTTTGTGGGGTTAATAAAATAATTTTCAACCTCGAGAAGGGATGGCATCTACCCCAGGGTAAAAGCGCAAGTTGAAACCATGTGCCTTTTGTTCCTTAAGACAGTGGTTTCCAACCTTTTATGTCTAGCGACCCACCTTCTGATGTTTGTTCATATTCGCGACCCATTCCTCACTTCCATCGATTATAAACCCGACACATTTAGACCAATCGCGAATAAAACTATCTAAGGAATCGAAAATGTCTTAGTGGTGTTTAGTGTGTGGCAAAATAATATTTCTTCCTCAACCGATTCATTGAAAATAAACGTTACTTAAACAACAAATTAACTTTCTGCACTAAATTTTCAGAGAAAAATTCGTGATCGATAATAATATGCATAAAATTTTTCCCAATTGAAGGTATTAACCCAATTAAATAAAATCCGAAAGAGCTGTAGTGCAGCCGATATGTGAAACAATAATTGTGCATTTAATGATAGAAGTATATAATTTGGACCACGTATACTACACATATAAAGGTTCAAATTTAGATATGAGACCATCTCAGATTTTGCCTTTACAAAAATGGCGGGCATTCAAAATGGCGACTTTATACATATGTGACTAATAGCACGATAACTTTTGCACGTCAGACAACAGTAACAAGACGTCAGATTTCAACCAAATTTGATATATAGGTTCTTTTTTGATGTACAAGATCGAGGTCTTGAACCGGAAGAATCGGTTTACCAGAATTTGTGTTTTCCCTGGTTTTTATGTAAAAATATGTTGTTTTTTTTTCAATTCTTTCACCCTGTATGAATTATTTTTTAAAAAGTTAATACCGCCGTTGAAAAGAGCGTATAAATATTTTTTGGGAAATATTTCGAACTGGTTAGTTATATTAATTAAAATTTAATAAATGCATAATGTATCTTCACATGTACCTATATGCGGCAGATTCGTGCAAATATTATAAGAATTATTGTGCATTTAATGGTAGAAGCATATAATTTGGAACACATAATACTAACAACATCACGAGAAAACCAAATGCAAAATATACAAAACCGTGATAAAACCGGTCCTTATATATGGATCAGAGACATGGACACTGTCGAAAAGCGATGAGAACTTATTAGGTACGTTTGAATGAAAAATCCTTAGACACATATATCAGGGGGTGAAAGAAAATGACGTATGGCGCAGAAGATATAATTTTGAACTATACGCAGCATACAACGAACCCGACGTCATAACATCCATAAAGATCGGACGTCTGCGCTGGATGGGCCATGTTGAACGAATGTTGGAGACCGAAACACCAAAATATATAATGAAGCAAACACCAGTAGGGAGAAGGTCAAAGGGAAGACCCAAACTTAGATACATGGAACAAGTGGAACAAGATCTGAAAACACTTGAGATTACCCACTGGAAGAACAAAGCAAGGAACAGAACAGAATGGCGGAAAATCCTAGAACAAGCTAGGACCCAAAAAGGGTTGTCGAGCTACTGATGATGATGACAATACTACACATATAAAGGTTCAAATTTAGATATGAGGCCATCTCAGTTTTTGTTCCTTTTACAAAAATAGCAATCATTCAAAATGGCGACTATACCTATGTGACTAAAAGCACGATAACTTTTGAACGAGACGTCAGATTTTTTTGAACCGGCAGAATCGGTTTACCAGAAGCTGTGTTTTTACTGGTTTTTTTATGTAAAAATATGCTGTTTCTTTTTCAATTCTTTCACCCTGTATATACAAATTTTTCAAAAAGGTAATAGCGCCATTGAAAAGAGTGTAAAAATATTTTTTAGGAAATATTTTGAACTTTTTAGTTATGTTAATTACCATTTAATACATGCATAACTTATTTTCACATGTACCTATGGGCGGCAGATTCGTGCAAATTATAATAATTATTGTGTATTTAACGGTAGAAGTACGTAGAAGCATATAATTTGGACGACATATACTACACATACGCAACTATACATACAGTCGGAAAAATGAAAGATTACCCATGAACGATCACATCAATCACTTATTTTGTATTTGCTGGCTTTTTCTATAAATAACAAACGTTTGTTATACAAAAAGACAGCAAATGCAAAATAAGTAATTTATGTGATCGTTCATGGGCAAACTTTCATTTTTCCGACTGTATATGACTAATAATAGCAGGATAACTTTTGAACTTAATAGCAGACCCTAAATACGAAGGGCCGTAAAATCCACACCCTTGGACTAAAATGGATGGTTGACATATGGATGGACGAATCTTTTCCTAAACTTTAAGATGGGATTTGGTCCATTTTTCAATTTAGTCAGAAAATCGAAAATTTCGTGTATATATAGTGTCGCATATAGGAGGGTTGTGCGCCACTGGCGAGAACTGCCGTTCTCGGCTAATGCCAAAAAAGTAACTTTCAGTTTTAGGTATTTAATAACAAAACTAATAATATACTTACATGTAACAAAATGTTTCAGACATAAATTACTTTGGAGAAACAAAGATAATGAAGGGAGTAATTTCCAAAAATAATGTTAAACGAGGAGCGGTTGTTAAGGTTAATCCGTGGAATTATAAATATATACAAAATGAAGCTGCCGTGCTGGCTCATCTTAAGCATACCAACATAATAGAGTTATTGGGTTATGACCCAAAGAATAAAGTAATTATGTTAGACTATCTGAAATTTGCTGAATTAGCAGAAGGATTAAATGAGAAGGTATGTATGTTAGTTCCTGTTTATTTTTTTAGGGAATTTTGTTTTGACTAAGTGTGCTTTTCTTTTTCTGACCCCTGTCCTATGTAGAGGTCGGAAATGTTATAATAAGTCGAACGAAGTACTTTCACTTCATTGTGCGATGGAGTAATATAGACTAAGAGCCGCTATTGGTGAAATTTGCTAATCATTTTAGGCACGATAAGACCCTATGACTTAAATAGTAGAACCTAAAAGAAAACGTATGAACACTGTGCCGTCATTTTTTAGTGGCACATGCGTCGACAGTGGCGCATCAAACTTTCCACTTATGGACGTGATAAATAAATTAAAAGGTACCCTTCCTCACTCCCAGAATTAATTTTTTTTTCATTTTTTTAAGTTCTATGACGCGCGACCGATTGCGTGACAGAAAAGAGCGCGACTGTTCCCGGGTTAAAAAAAAATTAGACCTGCAGCCATACCCAAAAACAAGTTATACGCTTTTTTCCAAAATTAAAATTAAACATTTTTTTGAGGTTATGTACACTCAACCTAGGTGTCTATAAAAAATATACGTGTTTTGCAAAAGTCTTAATTATGTGTGTGAATTTTTTGAAATTTTAAAATTGATTGGAACCACTAAGTGGGGAAAGGGGGAAGGGGGTGGTGAGTTAAAATTACGCTGAGTCTTATTTGTTAATCACATAGAACTTAAAAAATGAAAACAAAATAATTCTGGGAGTGAGGAAGGGTACCTTTTAATTTATTTATCCCGTCCATAAGTGGAAAGTTTGATGCGCCACTGTCGACGCATGTGCCACTAAAAAGTGACGGCACAGTGTTCATACGTTTTCCTTTAGGTTCTACTATTTAAGTTATAGGGTCTTATCGTGCCTAAAAGGATTACCAAATTTCACCTATAGCGGCTCTTAGTCTAAAAGTTCATTATTTATTTTTCTGTTTATAGATATTTCTTTGCAATGCGACTCTCACCAGTCTTTTTAGACCAATCAAGTTAGTAAAAAATAAGCCGTTTTTCGACATAATTGAAAAGACGAGGTTTGACAGTTGAAATGTGTAGTATGATATATTATAAAAAGGCTACCATCTTGGGATTCATCATTTTTTTAGTGGAACATTTTTTAAATAAACAATCAAAACGTCAAACTTAGTTTTTTGCTCATAACTAAAAAACTTGTTTATTTAGAAATTTGAGTCCACAGGTAACTTTTTCAGAAAAAAGATACATCGAATGAGATAAGCTAAATCAAAATCGGTTAATAAACAAAAAAGTTATTGACAAACGGACGACAAAATCACTGTTTTTGAATATTGTTAATAACAATTTTATTGTTTATTAAAATATGTTTAAATATACCTAAACTTGAGGGCATTATGGTGTTTGAATGGTGTGCAAAAAATGGTCCAGATCTGTTAAATAGTTTTTGCAAAATTGAATTTGTTTATAAAATTTTTTGAAAAACGAGCTAAGTTCTGAGGCTGGTCCAGTTAATATGGCTGAATGTATCTCAATAATCCGGGGCTCATTTCCTTCGTTAAGATGTAGACTAATAGCCTATGAAAAAAAAAAAAGAAAAAAAAATTACATGTACGTACACAAAATTATTTGTTAATAAATAGCAGTTTTTAAGCTTATAAACAATTTCAATAATTTCGTAGAAATTAGATCAAATTAAATGGCAATAAAAAATACGGAAAGTTCATTAAAATACACAACTTCTAAAAAAAAATTTAGGTCCTACGACCCTTGGGGTCTAAGATAGCACCTTTTTTTGAAAAAATCACTGTTACGTTAAATTAACAACACTAAAATCTGAAATTAACCAATCTTTTATAAGAAAAGTCAAAGTTTTTAACAAAGTTTTTAGCAAGAAAAAATGTTAAAAATTGTTTAAACAGTAGTGTTATTAACAAAGAATATTTTGCGTTGTGACTAAAGTAAAAAAAAAAATAATGGGCGTAGCCGAATGAGAATAAATTCACGGACTACCATTCGCTAGCGCTAGACCGTTGCAGCCCATTTTTAACATTGACAGTATACCGGATTTGAAGCTTAATATTATATTTATATATTTTGGTAGAAACTTGAATTTTATAAATATTATGTTGCACATTTATTTAGTAAAATTATATTTTAAATAAATAAATTTAAAAAATAACAATAAAAAGGCTACTTCAAAAAAGGTTTATACATCCCATTAGCTGCTTTGTTTTGGATAATTTTGCAATCAAAATAAGATAAACGTTATTATTTTATTGTGGTACCATAGATAAAAAAATAAAATAGTAAACTTGGTACAGTAGAACCCGATTGGTAGGTATAGGCCATTTTTTCTTCTCTATTTTGAATCCATGTGTAGTCCTGTATCGTCGACCCCGTTAGGTAAATTATTCCGATTCGTATTTTTTGCACAAACTTACTCAAAAAAAGTTCCTTACAACAAATCCAGAAGGTACCAAGAGCTACCGCGGCTGGAAAATTGTTTAAACAATTTTTTCATTAGTTTTATGTTTACTTATAAAAGTTGGGTGACAAACTGTTTAGTTTATAATTTTAATCAACGCAGCATTAAAACATAGGTCCTGAAGAAGTTTTCTGGAAAATTTCAAGTCAAAATATGCAACAGAAAAAAAGTTACGCGACCTTATAGACGAGTGGTACTCTCCAAAAAAACGCTCATTTCTCGAGATATCAACCGCGGTGTGGTGAATGGCTAATTTTGGTCTTACTTTATATTTTTGATGGTGCTGAAAACAAAAATAAGTTTTATTTTCAATTTTACATGGGGAAACATTGTCAAAATCGCAATTTTACCCTAAAAATAAAATTAAATGAAATCACGTTTTTCTTAAAATTAAAAGTTGCACCACTTTTTTGCTATAAAACATTTTGTTCTCTGTACTCTAGATTTTGACATAAAATTAATTAAACAGATAAATTTCAAATTTTGTCACTCAACTTTTGCGATTAAACTTTGAAATTCAAGAATCGGCACCTTTTACTTCAAACAATTTATAACATTCTTTATGGCTAGACAGAAATATTGAAGCAGGTCCCATTGTCTTCAGAAAGGTGAGAAATATATACTATAAAAATTTCAGAAAAAAATATTACAATGGAACAGAATTGTAGCAAGTTAAACGCAAAAAAACGTGATTTTTTTTTATTTTTAGGGTAAAGTTGCGATTTTGATAATGTTCCCCCAAGTAAAATTCAAAACAACCCTAATTTTCGTTTTCAGCACCATCAAAAATATAAAGTATAACCAAAATTAGTATCAGTGTCTCGAGAAATAAGCTTTTTTTGGGGTGTGCCGCTCGTCTATAAAGTCACATAACATTTTTCCTATTGCATATTTTAAATTAATATTTTTTGGAAAACTTCTTCATGAATTATATTTTATTTCTGTGTTAGTTAAAATTATAAACTAAAAAGTTTGTCACTCAACTTTTTTAAGTAAACACGAAACTAACGAAATCTGACGACAAAATGTTTAAAAATTAACAACTTGTCTTTTAATGTGTTTAATCATTTTGGACAAATCTCATTGTTATCTAAATGCTTCAAAGACAACACAGTAAAATTTTCAAAAGGAAATATTTACAGCGACCAAAAATACAGTGAGTTAAAATTGAAAAATCATCAAAATTGATTTATCGCATTTTTGCATAAAATTTGATTTTTGAACATGTTCCACTAATTCTAGAAAAAAATAAACTCCATATTCGGATTCGGAGACCTCGAAAACATAAGGAATGACGAAAATTTGTTATTCACTTTAAAGTTGATTTTTGTGGTCGGTATAACGTAATTTTAGGAGTTGCTGCCGGTCGCCAACCGCGCCCACTATTCAGTCAGTCGACTACGCCCGCTATTTTTTACTTTAGTCGGAACGCAAAATACTTTTTGTTTATAACACTACTGTTTAAACAATTTTTAACATTTTTTCTTGCTAAAAACTTTATTAAAAACTTTGACTTTTCTTATAAAATATTGGTTAATTTCAGATCTTAGTGTTGTTAATTAACGTAACAGTGATTTTTTCAAAAAAAGGGGCTATCTCAGACCCCAAGGGTCGTAGGACCTATTTTTTTTTTAAGTTGTGTATTTTAACCAACTTTCCGTATTTTTTATTGCCATTTAATTTGATCTAATTTCTACGAAATTATTGTAATTGTTTATAAGCTTAAAAACTGCTATTTATTAACAAATAATTTTGTGTACGTACATGTAATTTTTTTTTACTTTTTTTTTCATAGGCTGTTAGTATACATCTTAACGAAGGAAATGAGCCCCGGATTATTGAGATACATTCAGCCATATTAACTGGACCAGACTCAGAAATTAGTTCGTTTTTCAAAAAATTTTATAAACAAATTCAATTTTGCGAAAACTATTTAACAGATCTGGACCATTTTTTGCACACCATTCAAACACCATAATGCCCTCAAGTTTAGGTATATTAAAACATATTCTAATGAACAATAAAATTGTTATTAACAATATTCAAAAACAGTAATTTTGTCTTCCGTTTTGCAATAACTTTTTTGTTTATTAACCGATTTTCATTTAGCGTATCTCATTGGATGTATCTTTTTTTTCTGAAAAAGTTACCTGTGGACGTCAAATTTCTAAATAAACAAGTTTTTAAGTTATGAGCAAAAAACTAAGTTTGACGTTTTGATTGTTTATTTAAAAAATGTTCCACTAAAAAATTGATGAATCCCAAGATGGTAGTCTTTTTGTAATATCTCATACTACACATTTCAACTGTCAAACCTCGTCTTTTCCGTTATGTCTAGTAAAAACCTAACTTGATTGGCCTATTTATACTTATTTTATGGTTTACCAATGATCAGGAAGAACTTGTGAAACTTGAGCTGAAAAGAAACGTATCTGTCATCTGGTTGGCAAAAACGGACGGTTTTTCTGTTCATTTCATGCCTCGTATGCTCTGCGAAGATCTTAAGCTGTCTTGTGTCGAAGAATAATATGCTATCAATACATCCATGAGTGGATTTGTGCTTTATTTATCTTATAAACACAATTAGTAGGAACAGAAAATCAGCCATAGAGACTTACGTGGAGAAAAAGTTCCACAGTGGAGCCCGAGTTCGATAGGTCTAGCTAGAGTCTAGTCTAGAGTGTAGATGACTCTAACATTACGTAGGTAGGGGAGAGTAGGGTAAAGTGGAATAGCTAAACTTTGAAATTAAATAAATTTTACAATTTTCGAAATGAAATTGTGTAAAAAACATATCTGATTACAGTAAAATTTAAGATCATTATGTCAAAATATAAATTAAATTAAGTCAGTAAATTTTTTGTTATACGTGAGTTTGTCAGGCATTGTCTTTTTTCACTTTGCCCCGCATGGGCAATTGGATAAAGTGAAATAGTCTAGAGTACGGTTTTAAATCGGCCTAGCTGCTTACTTGACGCTTCTTCTTCATTCTTTCCGGATTTAATCCTTCGATTTAATCTAGCAACAGAAACTCCGTGTTGCATAGCAGCTTGATTTTGACAAAGGATGTCCGTTCGCAAAGATCTGATTCCAGATGTCATTGGCTCCACAGACTATTGTTGTTGGGTTGATTTTCGTTTATAATTTCGCATTTTAGACCTAGAAATACAGATATTCTTTTTTAATGGTAACAATCAAGTATAATTACATGTAGGGCAAAGTGAAACGATATTTCACTTTGCCCCATCTATTAACATTTTACATTGCCCCAAATGGATTTAAAAGCAAACTTGTCCAGTAAAAATGTTTAACCCTAACCTAACAATCTATAGTTTATATAAAAGATAGTTAAGTATGATTGCTTTTGTGTGTTGCTTTCACAAATATGTTTAGTTAAATAAGATAGAATAATTAGCAATTACACTCACCTGCAGATTTTACAAATAATCGCACAAAAATGTAAAAACAGAGATATTTTCAATAACATCGACATACGATCGTTACAAAATGGTCGATAAGCAGGTACTACTTCTAAACATTGATTGGATTGTAAACAGTGATCGCTCCGTTTGCTGAAGAATTTGAAAACGGGCCATTTCACTTTACCCCACTATTTCACTTTACCCTTCCCTCCCCTATATACAAAGACTTCTTCAGAACAATTCTTTATTAGCCCCTGTGTCTGGCAACTTTTCTCCATGCTCTAATTCCAATAGATTTTAAATCATTTTCTAGGTTGTCTTGGTACCTAAGTTTCGGTCTTCCTCTTGCTCGTTTTCCTATCGGCCCTCTTCGGTCAAAAACTTTTCTGACTATGGCATCTTTCTCTCGTCTGATTACATGACCTATCCATCTAAGGCGTGCAACCTTAATGAATTTTACAACGTCAGGTTCTCCAAAACTTCTATACAACTCAAAGTTGTAACGCCTGCGCCACAAACCTTGTTCTTTTATGCCTCCATATATTCGTCTTACGATTTTTCGCTCAAAACTTTGAGCAGTTCTTGGTCATTCTGTGTAAATGACCAAGTTTTTGAACCATATGTTAGTACTGGTCTTATTAGTGTTTTGTAGAGAGTCAATTTAATTTTTCTAGGTATTTTTGAGGCCATCTGTCTTCTTAAGCTATAGTAACACTTATTGGCGAGCACTAACTATTATTCTTTTAATTTTCTTCACTGACATTGTTATCTTTAGTTAGCAGCGAGCCTAAGTAGGTACATGAAGGTGTCGACACCTTCCAGTTCTAGGTCGTCAATTATTATTCTCGTAGGAGTCGGGTTGCTTGACCTAGTGCAACACATATGTTGTTCTGAAGCTATTTTCTTGTGGCATTTTTATAATCAAGTATATTCAAATAGGAAATAAGCCACAATTTTACCTAAAAATGATTTTATTAACGTTTCGACGCCCAAGTCGGGTGTCGTTGTCAAAATACAAAATAATACTAAATAAACAAAAATGGTGTTGCTTAGTAAAAAATTCTTCTAATAATTTATTTAATCTGACTCATTTATATCGGCAATTCAGACACGTATTATACATTTTAAAGTTGACGACTTTAAAATGATATTGCCAATATTGATGAGTTGCGTTCCTGGGACGACTTTACTAAAAGGTAGTTCATTCGATTACATGAAATCAATCCCAACTCAAGAATATCCGCCACAAAAAATCATAGCATGTGATCTGTCTTTAAAAAGACAACCAAATGCAACGGTGGCACTGAAATTCTCGCGTTAGAGATTCCATAGTAAATCACGAGGGAAAACCAGGAAAAACCTCGTGATACTATCCCGACATCGTAAGTATTTGGGTTTACATTTAGTTTATTCTCAAAAATAATACCAAATTCTGACTTGATATTTTAAATTTTAAATAATACTAAAATACTAAATATGTACTAACTCGATATGTTACTGATTTACTAATTGTGGTATTTTCTTTCTATTGACTTCCTCCTTTAATATGGGTAACCACATCCTACTGCATTCTACCGAGGAATTTGCGACACAATTGGTTTCATTTAGCATAATTAGAGCCGCTTCTTTGATTTTTCTCTTTTTACTATCTGCTTCTTTCAGGACTATACTTGAATCTCTCCACTGAACTCTATGTTCATTATCCCATGCGTGTTGACATATTTGAGATCTATCAAATTCTCTATTTTTTATATAGGACTGATGTTCATTTACTCTAACGTCTAATGGTCTTGACGTTTCACCTATATAAAATTGTTCGCATTCACAAGGTATTTTATAAATACAATTCTTTATTCTTTCTTGTTCACTGTTAGGTTTAGTTTTAGATAGAATAGATCTCAATGTGTTTGTTGTTTTGAATGTTGTTGATATGTTGAATTTATTTCCTATTGTTTTAAGTTTCTCGGATAGCCCTTTTATATATGGTATTGATATTTTCCTCGTATTATTTCTTGTGAATGTTGTAGGATCCCGTTCTAAGTTGTTCTGTTCCATTCGATCCAATCTTGATAATTCCTTATTTATAAACGATATGGGATAATCATTTTTTAATAAAACAGATGTTAACAATTGGTTTTCTTCTAAAAATGAATTTTCGTTAGAACAAGTAATTTTGGCTCTATCATATAAGGATTTAATGATTCCCTTTTTAACGTTGATGTTATGATTTGATTTGTAATTGAGATATCTGTTGGTGTGTGTTGGTTTTCTATACACTTGAGTCTCATATCCAGTATCCTTCTTTGAGACCAAAACATCGAGGAAAGGTAGGGTGTTATTGTATTCCTTTTCCATTGTAAACTTTATTGTCTCTTCTTGATCGTTTATAATATTCAGGAACGTATCCAACAATTCCGATCTATGAGGCCATATGGAAAACACATCGTCTACATATCTCCACCATACTGTGGATACGTTCCTGAATATTATAAACGATCAAGAAGAGACAATAAAGTTTACAATGGAAAAGGAATACAATAACACCCTACCTTTCCTCGATGTTTTGGTCTCAAAGAAGGATACTGGATATGAGACTCAAGTGTATAGAAAACCAACACACACCAACAGATATCTCAATTACAAATCAAATCATAACATCAACGTTAAAAAGGGAATCATTAAATCCTTATATGATAGAGCCAAAATTACTTGTTCTAACGAAAATTCATTTTTAGAAGAAAAACAATTGTTAACATCTGTTTTATTAAAAAATGATTATCCCATATCGTTTATAAATAAGGAATTATCAAGATTGGATCGAATGGAACAGAACAACTTAGAACGGGATCCTACAACATTCACAAGAAATAATACGAGGAAAATATCAATACCATATATAAAAGGGCTATCCGAGAAACTTAAAACAATAGGAAATAAATTCAACATATCAACAACATTCAAAACAACAAACACATTGAGATCTATTCTATCTAAAACTAAACCTAACAGTGAACAAGAAAGAACAAAGAATTGTATTTATAAAATACCTTGTGAATGCGAACAATTTTATATAGGTGAAACGTCAAGACCATTAGACGTTAGAGTAAATGAACATCAGTCCTATATAAAAAATAGAGAATTTGATAGATCTCAAATATGTCAACACGCATGGGATAATGAACAAGAGTTCAGTGGAGAGATTCAAGTATAGTCCTGAAAGAAGCAGATAGTAAAAAGAGAAAAATCAAAGAAGCGGCTCTAATTATGCTAAATGAAACCAATTGTGTCGCAAATTCCTCGGTAGAATGCAGTAGGATGTGGTTACCCATATTAAAGGAGGAAGTCAATAGAAAGAAAATACCACAATTAGTAAATCAGTAACATATCGAGTTAGTACATATTTAGTATTTTAGTATTATTTAAAATTTAAAATATCAAGTCAGAATTTGGTATTATTTTTGAGAATAAACTAAATGTAAACCCAAATACTTACGATGTCGGGAGAGTATCACGAGGTTTTTCCTGGTTTTCCCTCGTGATTTACTATGGAATCTCTAACGCGAGAATTTCAGTGCCACCGTTGCATTTGGTTGTCTTTTTAAAGACAGATCACATGCTATGATTTTTTGTGGCGGATATTCTTGAGTTGGGATTGATTTCATGTAATCGAATGAACTATCTTTTAGTAAAGTCGTCCCAAGAACGCAACTCGTCAATATTGGCAATATCATTTTAAAGTCGTCTACTTTAAAATGTATAATACGTGTCTGAATTGCCGATATAAATGAGTCAGATTAAATAAATTATTAGAAGAATTTTTTACTAAGCAACACCATTTTTGTTTATTTAGTATTATTTTGTATTTTGACAACGACACCCGACTTGGGCGTCGAAACGTTAATAAAATCATTTTTAGGTAAAATTCTGGCTTATTTCCCATTTGAATATACTTGATTGCAACACATATATTTGGTATTTTGAACATTATTTATATTTAGTCCCATTCTCTGTGCAAATGCTCTTAACGACCGAAATGCTTCAGTCAGAGATTCTGTGGACCTACCTATGATGTCTATGTCATTTGCGTATTCGACAATTTGTATTGATTTGTTAAAGATAGTACCATTCGTATTAATCTAGGACTCTTGAATTATCTTTTCTAATGCCAGGTTTTTCCAGGAAAAGGTTTTTCTAAACACGATAGTCCATCACCCTGGCTTAGTCCATTTTTGCAATGGAAGGGTCTTGAGAAATCGTTTTAGATTTTTACCATGCTCTTGCTCCTGTGAGTGTAAGTTCAGTTAATTGGACAAGATGAAGCGGTATTTGAAATTCTATCATAGCAAGTAGAAGTTTACCTCTATTAACTAAGTCGTATGCGGCTTTGAAGTCCACAAATATGTGGTGGGCATCGACGCCGAATACTTCTTCACCTTTTCTTCTAAATTAAAAACGCTATTTTTCACTGTTTTCCTTTTTCTGTTTTTCTTGTTCAAGCTTTTATTTTTCTCTTCCTCTAGTTGGTTTTTCACTGGAGTATCAGTAAGTATTGCACTCTCTCGTTTACGACGACAAACTCGATTGGTTTTCCTTGCCGATGCCTTCGGATAAGGTATCAGACTTTCTGGAATTACTATATTTCCAATATGCTGCCTTGCTAAACTACTGCAACAGAGATCGTTGAAGCTAGTTTGAATATCCCTTTTGGTGTCTTGAATACCCAACTCTTACCTGCAAAGGTAAAATAGTGTATGTGAAAAAAGTGAGTTTTGAGGTAAATGACTTTTTGTTTTTTTACTGAGCCGTTTTGTAATTTATAAAGTTAGACAAATGAAATTTGGAGAAAAGTGTGTGAATGTGTGAAAAGAATGTGAGAAAAGTATGTTATTATAATAATTATTACAACAGCAAGTAGGTGTAGTTTTTTCAAATGTGCTGGTAAAGTGACATATACTGTTTTACCATTTTTCCAATATACCTAAAGAGTATACTTTATACGTATATACCGTCGGAGTAGATAACAATTCCCATTGGTCATACTACGGTAAAATATGTTATACTATTTGGGACACCGTTTTCATAAAATATGTTATCGTATAACAGCATATACCACATATATCCTGTTTTACCAGTAGAGTTTCAAAAAATAAATATAACATAATACCAGGGATAAGCAGTGTAAGACGATGTACAAATTCAGCCTTTGTAGAGTTTGATGAATATACGGTTTTACCATAGCAGAGACGCAAGTACACGTACTCATATACTGTTTTACCAGTGTCACATTTTGAAAACTAAATGAGATAGAAATAAACTAAAAATTGCATAAGAAAGAGCGGAAAATAACCCAGTTCCGGCGGCAAATTCAAAAATCCATTTTTTTTACATATACTATTTTACCTTTGCAGGCAAGAACTCTAACGTAGAATCTTGCGTTTTATTCAGCATAGGAACGGGTTTTGTAATTGTTTTCGTAGTTGTTTGAAAGTCTTGATTATTATCGTTTGCTTCTTGCGTGTTGATATTTTTCAAGCTAGAAGTTTCAGCTTCTTTCAAGATGGCTAGAAGGTCTTTCCACAGTACTTTTTACATGAAGGTGAAAAAATTTAAGAAAATCCAGGAAATGTGACTCTTGCATCCAGTCGGATGGGTTTGCTGAACCTTGTGAATCAGGTGGAGCCGAATTTAAAAAATGGGATTTAAAATGCACACGTAAAAAAATAAAAAAAGGAGGTGTGAAATTTCCTCTAGCTGGTACTGCAAGTAACGAGGGTTCCCCTCTCTGCTGAAACTATCGAACCAACTTGTTTGAATCCTCTTCTGGAAACAACGCGGTCGGCGTTTTGGACAGTTGTGACCCCAGTTTCGTCCATGTTCCAGATTTCGTGAGCCTCAAATTTATGTTTCTCCATAACTGTGGCTAAATTGTCAAAAAAAAGGCGTTGAAATTTGTTCTATTGAAACTACTGGCCCTTGCTAAACTAGTTGCTTCCAGTTTACGAATAGACAATACAGGATGCCGTTTCAGAAACGCAGTAAACCAGTCGGCAGCAGCTTTTTTATGGAGCTCCCAGGTTTTTGGCATTTTGAAGAAATTAGCATTAGCGAATTGATATGCTAGCACATGTAGTTCCTTGGGTGATAACCCAAAATAAATATCAGATGCTGTCAGTATAAATATATTGAACTAATTGGTTTTCAACTTCAGGCGCGAATTCTAAATGATTTTTGACGTAACCAATTATTGAAATTGACGGCGTAACCACTCTTTCATGAACTAAGTCAGACTCTGGAATTTTCTTACAGTACCTTGCCAAAGTGCGGTAATTTACATTGAAATCAGTTGCCGCTTTTTTTATTGACGACCCACTTATCACTAACCTAGAAGCTCTTAAGTACGTCAGCCGGCGCTTTTTCTTCCTCAGACTTCCTTTTGAAATTTCGAAACATGATTATGTAACCTGAAAACATAAAAAATACTTGTCATATACCTACGTGGAATGATGTGGAAAGCTAAATGGCCTAGCGGGGCTGGTTGTCACTTGTATCAAGCAGCCCCCTCTAATTTGAGACAACATGTCCATTGCACAATTAATTTTCAAAGCTGAATAATGACACGAAATCAACAAATTCAAAATCAATACTTACGTAAAATCGTAGTCGGATTACTGAGGAGCAAAAACATATTCCACAGTTTTTTTTAGATCTGCAAAATGCATTCGACTGTGTAGAGCTGAATGACGTAATTCACCTGTCATCATCATCATCATCATCATCATCTTGGTGCTACAGCCCTTAGAGGGCCTCGACCTTCTCAAGCTTTCTACGCCATTCTGTTCTGTCCATTGCTTGCATTTTCCAGTTGCCGACTCCGATCTTCTCGGCATCCTGTGTTACCCCGTCCATCCACCTCAGCTTTGGTCTACCCCGTCTTCTCATTCCCACGGGTTGCGCTGTTAGAATCTTTTTATCATGTTCGATTCAGGGGCCCGGGCTACATGTCCTGCCCACTGCAGGCGGTTTCGCTTAATTATAGTGATAATATCTTTTCCTGTTATATAAACGAAATTCACCTGTTATATAAACGAAACATACCGTCAGACATTGTCAAGACTATCGAAAACATATACAGCAGGAATAACATACAGACCAGAATAAATAACAAACTAACACAGCCGATACCAGTAGAAAGAGGCATACGTCAAGGAGACTCATTGAGCCGCTGTTTAACCTCATCATGGATGAGATTATTTATAAAGTCAAAAACCTGAGAATAGGGTAGGTACAGCATGGGTGAAGAAATTATCTCTGTAGTATGCTATGCAGATGATGCCATACTTATTGCAAAGAGTGAAGATGACCTTCAGAGACTTTTATATCAATTTAATATAACAGCAGAGCTGCTAGCTGCAGCTGTTGTAGTTACCTTTTCAGAGGTAACTACAGCATTGAACAGAAATAAAGCTGCAGGAGAAGATAATATGATTACCACACATATGATATGAAATTAGAAGGAGGTAAGGAACTCATTGCAATTGTAACTAAGCTTATAGACAGTTGTTTACACCAGGGCAAAGTACCTAAGAGCTGGAACAACTCTAAAGTACTCTTATTACACAAGCAAGGTGATAATCGAAAGTTGGAAAACTACAGGCCCATCAGTCTATTGTCACACCTATTTAAAATACTCACCAAAGTCATAACTATCCGACTAACAAGAAAATTAGATGAATACTAACCATATGAAGAGGCAGGTTTTAGAAAAGACTATTCAACTTCCGATCACCTGTTAACCACAAAAATAATAATAGAAAAATGTAACGAATACAAGTTTGCAGTTTTTATAGCATTTGTAGACTACGAAAAAGCTTTCGACACTAGAACACACGGCCGTAATAAACGCAATGCAAAATTGTAGAATAGACAGCAGATATATTAACTTATAATTAAAAGAAACTATGAACCAAGCTACAGCTACATACTACCTAAATGAAAATGAATACACGAACCATGTACAACCAAACAAGGGAGTCAAACAGAGAGACACTCTATCACCCAAACTGTTCACCTTAGTTTTGGAGGACGTTTTTAAAAATCTAAATTGGAAATATAAGGGAATAAACATCAATGGCCGCTACCTCAGTAATCTACGATTTGCGGATGACATAATCTTGATAGCTACTGACCTACAGGAACTGCAAACCATGCTTTCAGAACTACACACAGAATCTTCTAAAATATGACTGAAAATGAATTTAAACAAAACAAAAGTCATGCACTCCGAAGAAACGATGACAATAATAAACAACAAAGTTATAGAAAAAGTTGAAGAGTATATATTCTTAAGACAAAAAATAATACTAAATAGGGAAATTCAAACGGAAGAAATAAAAAGAAGAAAGTTAGCATGGGCAGCATTCGGCAAACTGAACTATATACTCAGAAATCAGAAAATTCAACTACATCTTAGATCTAAAATTTTTGATGCATGCATTATCCCGATATTAACATATGGGGCACAAACATGGACAATCACAAAAAATAATATGAACATACCCAGAGTCACTCAACACGCGATGGAAAGAGCAATGCTAGGCATATCACTTAAGGACAGGAAAACAAACACATGGATAAGACAGAAAACCAAAGTCACCGATGTGGTACAAAAATCACTAAAATTGAAATGAGAATACGCTGGACATGTAGCTAGGAGCGATCTTAACAAATGGCACAGAACAATTCTAACCTGGAGACCATACGAACACAAAAGACCCAGAGGCAGACCTCCTATGAGATGGACAGATGATCTGAAACGAACTGCCGGGAAAAATTGGCTACAAGTAGCGTACAACAAAAAACAATGGAAAGGAAGACTTGAAGAGGCTTATGTTCAGATGTGGACTTCTTGAATGGCTAGACGAAGAAGAAGAAGAATATAACAGCAAGAAAGTTCAACATGAACGTATCACGAAATAAAACAAACAGTAGGGTAATCTCTAAAGATCCAATAAGGTGCAAGCTGGAAGTGGACAGCAAAATAATGCAGCAAGAAAGAAGTATCAGCTCCTGGGAGTGCTAATGCACAGTTATGGAGACACAGAAGCGGAAGTTGTATAACAAGTAAACAAAGCCAACAGAATGGCAGGATGTCTTAAACACACTATCTGGCGCAACACACACCTACGGACAGAGACAAAGGCCAAGATCTATAGGACAGTAGTTAGGCCAATTATGACTCTACACTGCGGAAACAAGACCTGACACCACAAGGACAAAAATACTGATGGAAACGTGTGAAATGAAAATAGTCCGAGATATCACAGAAAAATCATTATGGGATAGACAACATAGCACAGACCTCAGGCAAAGATGTAATATAGAGAACATAAATGACTGGACACTGAATAAAAAAAAAAGAATGGTATAGCCATATAAGCAGAATGGGAGAAGGAAGAAACGTAAAGATAGCACAAGATAGATCACCAAACGGCCGAAGGAGTATAGGAAGGCCAAGGAAGAGGTGGAGTGACAACCTGGATATTTGATGAGGAGGCATCCGAAGATGGAACGGGCGCGAGCCTATTAAGGAAGTAGGAAAATGAAAGAAGAAGCAGACAGTTTTTTTATTATCCGTTTTGGACTGGAAAAAACAAACTATATGGCAAGCAGAAAATTTACTCAGGTTAGGCGATTTATTTATTTTTGTCCGTGCGACTGTAACTCATCGACGACAACTTTCATAATATATACATTTTTTGAAGACGCGGGAATAATTTTTGGCGCCCCAGACCCATGCTTCTTGCGGCGTTACCAAGATTCAAAAGCTGTGACAACCAACCCCGGTCTCCCCTATATCATGCACTTGAAGAAAAAAGAAGACAGCACCATCAATGGTGGAGCTCTTAGTGTGTGAGAGTGAATCTCTCAACATCCTGTAACTGATGTCCCGCATGATGATGCGGGCTGCAGCACTAAAGGTGCCCCGAACAGTTTCGTGACTGTGCCAGTTTTTGTACCATGGTAGATGTTATTCTTAGTGCCCTGTGGGTACTACTGGTACGAATTATCAGAAGGAATCCCTTATTTATAAGAACTATGCCCCATTGGAGAACTGACAAAATTCGCGTAGAGAACTGACAAAAAACATTTTTTCCACCTACCTCTACCGAAAGTATACTTTTCCGGACCTGATTGTAGGGAGCAAAATTGTACTTTTCCTCTCTAGGGAGGAAAAGGATTTTTCCTCCCTAGGGAGGAAAAGTAAAAGTGACGTCATGGTATTTCATTCATGAAATATAACTTATTGACGCCCTGTACAATATCTATTTTCTATTACGTAAGTATCTATACATTTAACGTTTATTTATAAAACACCCTGTATTTTGCAGAATGGTAAAAAACAGTAAATTGTTATTTTGATTTAAGAATGTTTACATTAATAATTTGACTTATATTTGACAGTTGACAGTTATATTGTACCTACTTGTTAGTTTTAGTGCTAATCAATTTTGTTGGTTAGTTACATAAATAAAGTAAAAATGAAAAAATTACTTGTTATTTGAGGAAGGTGAAAAAACCATATGTATAACATGGGAGTAAAGTTCCTTTTCCTCCCTTGAATGATTCTTGGGAGGAAAAGTAGCACTTTCCTCCCTTGTTATACAAATATCTCTTTCTTATGGCCCTCCTAAGCATAACGGTAGGTTATAATTATTCTTTTTTTTATTTCCAGCTAGTTGATTTAAGCATAAAAAATGTAAAAAAAATTTTAATCGACCTAACAACCGGTATGGACTATGTACATTCTAAGAAAATTCTACATAGAGATTTACAAAGGATGCCTTTTCTCTACAACGATAAGAACGAATATAAAATAGGAGGGTTTCGTAAAGCTGTTTATGTGGGTAATTCCAATGAAGAATCTCACTCGTCGGTAGGTATTTTTTAATTTACTTATTTTAAAACTATTTATTACAAATTTGTATTATTTTAGGCATATCTTTATTTATTTTTGTTGCACTTGTACTAGAATCGATTAAAAATAACTTAAGAGGCAATAGTAGCGAACAGGTAGCAACAAACGCGGTACAAGATTGCGGCTGTAATTTTGAATATTTTGTCGAGATATTTGGCACACATATTCATAATATAATAAAGAATGGCGGTACAGAGCCCAATTTGAGAAATATGTTAGTATGTGGAAATTACTCTATAACTAAATAAAAAGGAGCCTGTACCGCCATTAAGAAGAATAAAAAAATACACTTTCTTCAAATAAAATTTTTTATCCCATGCCTAGATTTTGTGTCACATTCTTCTTTTAGTGCCTATTCGTTTCGAATATTGGCGATCATTCTGGCTATAATTATTTTATTAACTGATGCTTTAAATAGATTAGTTGTTGTTGTGGAGAACCATTTTCTCAGGTTCTTTAACCATGATATTCTTCTTCTCCCAATTCCTCGCTTTCCGAATACTTTACCTTGAAGGATTACCTTCAGTAATCTGTATTTAGTGCCGTTTCTCATTATGTGTCTGAGATATTCTAACTTTCTCCTTTTAATGGTATACATCACCTCTCTTTTTTTGCCCATACTCTTCGTAATACGGTCCCGTTGGTTATCTTGTCCGTCCATGATATCCTTAGGATACGCCTGTATAGCCACATCTCGAAGGCTTCAAGTTTTTTCTCCATTGCTTCAGTGAGTGTCCAGGATTCAACTCCGTAATACAATATTGAGAAGATATAACATCGTAGGAGCCTTATTTTTATCTCCAGATTAAGGTTGTGGCTTTTAAAGAGTTTGGCCATGTTATTGAATGCACTCCTAGCCTTCTCTATTCTACATTTTATTTCTTGTGAGTGATCTCATTATTCGTTTACTATTGTTCCAAGATAGTTATACTGTTTTACTCGGTCCACTGGTGTATTATTGATAAGTAGTTGGGCTTCTCTAATTTTATTTTTGCTGATGATCATAAATTTAGTTTTTGATATATTTACTTGAAGTCCAAATTTTTCACTTACTTCATTTACTTTGTTTATTAGTTGCTGTAAACTGTTCAAACTGTCTGCAAAAATAACGGTGTCGTCTGCATAGCAGATGTTGTTTAGGCGTTCTCCATTTAGAAGTATTTCATGTTCGCAATTTTCCAAGGCTTCACTAAATATTTGCTCTGAATATAGGTTAAATAATATAGGTGAAAGTATACAACCTTGTCTAACGCCTCGTAGAATCTGGATCGCTTCCGTTGGTTCACCTCCAAGATTCGTTTGTCACATTGGATCTACTAAATATCGATTTTCTATTAAAAAAACTAATTACAAGGCGCCTAACTAATCTTTAAAGAGTTCTAGCGACCTTACGAAACACTTTTGTATTACAGCCCGATCAAAGAGCACAAAACTTTACGAAAACCTCAAGAAAGTAAAGGAAGGATAAGCAGTTGGGAATAGGTAGTTGAAATTGTCTATTATTAAAATGTCTATATATTATTGTGTAAAATGGAGGGGAATACCCCCTTCTCGGGGGTGAAAAATATACTTTCAAAATAAGTCCGGAATTGGATAAAATGACTAATTCTAAACAACTTTTGTTCTATATAGTTTGTCACTAAGTCAATAATTTTCGAGTTATTTGCGAGTTAATATGTTCATTTTTAACAAAGAAAAACATGTTTTTGGACGAGTTTTCGCAAATAACTCATAAAGCAAGTATTTTATCGAAAAAATATTCTTAGCAAAAATATAACTTATAAAAAAGTGAAAAAAATTGTGTATGCATGAAGTCTGTGTAGACCCAGTAGAAGCAGAGTTGTAGCTAATGAAAAGTAGTTTTTTTTCGTCAAATTCCAAATCGAATATTTCAACGTAAAATAACCAAAAAACGGAGCACTTTTCGGGGAAAACTCATTTTAACGTTTTTAAAGTGTTTAAAACAGGTTTATTTTTGTTAAAAAAAACTTCTAACATTAAAAATAAGTGAGTTACACTTAAAATATTGTTGGTCCTTTTTATTTTTTGGTAAAAATAATCGCGAAAATCACCCCCTAATTAGCATCCCAAATAAAATTAATCGTTACCGGTTCACAAGTTACTTTGCTTATGCATTCTTTATATTATCTGTAAGTTTCATAGGTTCAAAGTGCTTATTTTTGAAAAGGCTATAGTTAAAATGGCTTGAACGAGTCACTAGTCACAAGATTAAATAAATTATTAGAATAATTTTTTACTAAAAAACACAATTTTTATTTAATTTATTAATATTTTGTATTTTGACAACGACATCCGATTTCGACGTCGAAACGTTAATGAAATAATTTTTTTTTAGTTAAATTGTGGCTTATTTCGGATTTAGAATAGTTGATTACAAAAATGCCACAAGGAAATAGCTGCAGAACAACATTAATCACGAGTGTATGCAAATTTTGAACAGACATAACATAACCAATTTTCGTCTAACAGGAAAACAAGAAATCCAAAATATTCAGAAAAGCAAAACGTACATTTTATTACTCTTTGAGATTTTTGGTATTACTAATAATTTTTAAGTTATTTTGAAAAAATAAATTGAAATTTTTTCAAATTAAAAAGATATTTTAAATGCAAATTTTTTCAAAAATGAGCACTTTGAACCAATGAAACTGATAGATCATATGAACAATACATAAGTAAATTAACCTGTGAAGCGGTAACGAATAATTTTATTTGGATGATAATTAGGGGGTAATTTTCGCGATTCTTTTTACCATAAATTAAAAGGGACCAACAATATTTTGAGCGTAACTCGCTTACTTTTATATAATGTTAGAAGCTTTGTAAAAGTTGTAATGAGTTTTCTACGAAAAGTGCTCCGTTTTTTAGTTATTTCACGTTGAAATATCCTATTTGAAATTTGACGAAGAATACCTTACTTTTCATTAGCTACAACTCTGCTTCTACTGGGTCAACAGACTTCATGCGTACACCATTTTCTTCGCTTTTTTATAAGCTTTATTTTTGCTAAGAAATTCTTTTTCGATAAAATATAAACTTATTTTTTGAGTTATTTGCGAAAAACCGTGCAATAACATGTTTTTTTTTTTTGTTAAAACTTATACTAAACTAAAATACTTCGAAAAGTATTGACTTAGTGAAAAAACTCTATAGAACAAAAGTTGATTAGAATTAGTCATTTTATCCAATTCCGGATTTATTTTGAATGTATATTTTTCACCCATAAGAAGGGGCTATTCCCCCCATTTTTGTAAAATGGAGGGGATGTAGAATTATTGTAAATTCTTTCTTATATAATAATATCTAGACAATTTCAACAACCTATTCCCAAATTTTCATGCTTCCTTTATTTTTTTGGGGTCAGATTGTTGTTTGATCGGGCTATTAGGTGAATAGGGAACCTGCACATTTTTTTAGTACATAATAATGTTTAGTTTTGTTTAAAAATTAGATTTCCAAAATTTCACGCTTCAAAAACTCGTAATAACTTAGAAATACATATTTAAAGTCTTCTGCGGTATAAAATAGTTCAAACGACTCGTGACGTCACATAATTTTACATTATTTATTATGATGGTTATATTTCGCTGTGTCTAGGTACACGCTAACGTGTACGCAAATAAAAAAGTTAGGTACACGCGAATTAAACTTCATCAAGCCAGTGACGTCATTATTTAGCGTGCGCATGACTGTATATTTTGGTACATGCTATTTTGATAGGTTTAGTGTTTGTTTGATAGAAAAATATTTGTTAGGAAAGGGAAGCAGAACTATTCAGATGTTTCAAACTTAATTGTAATAAATCAATGTATATAAAAGTATATATTTAGGTTAGCAAAATAAATATAATATGTATTTAGTAGTTGACATGACACGTACAAAATATTGTTAAAATAATTTTTATATGTAAGTTAATTATTATAATCGACTATTCTAAATGGGAAATAAGCCACAATTTAACTAAGAAAAATGATTTTATTAACGTTTCGAAGTCCAAATCAGATGTCATTGTCAAAATACAAAAATAAATTATAAAAAAGATTAAATATATTATAATATATTATAATATATTATATAAAATATATTATGTAAAATATATTATAATTAAATACAGTCGGAAAAATGAAAGAATACCCATGAACGAACATATAAAACACGCTGTATTTTCCTGTCACCGTGTCACAAAGAAAATTGTCCAGTGCAAGTACAAGTAACAATAATTATTACATGTACTTGCGCTGGCCAATTTTTTTTGTTACGCGGTGACAGGAAAATACAGCGTGTTTTATATGTTCGTTCATGGGTACTCTTTCATTTTTCCAACTGTATATTATATAAAAAAAGATTAAATAAATTATTAGAAAAATTTTTTTACTAAGCAACAACATTTTTGTTTAATTTAATAATATTTTGTATTTTGACAACGACGTCCGATTTAGACGTCGAAACGTTAATAAAATCATTTTTTTAGTTAAATTGTGGCTTAGTTCTCATTTAGAATAGTTGGTTACAGAAATGCCACAATGAAATAGCTTCAGAACAACTTAATTATTATTGTGAAAGCTTTAGGTCTTCCTTTTATTTTAATTTTGGACGGTAATACTATTTCACTTATAACTAAAAAATATATATTAAATTATAGTCTCTTATTTTTTTCATACTGTTTTAAAATGTAGTTAAACTCATTATAAAATTATTAAAAGAACTCATTATTAAAAGAACTAAATAATTGTCCACACTCCATAGTTAATTTAAAAACAAACACTAAACAAATAAAAAATAAGAAATCTCTTTATTAATCAATATTAAAATTAAAGTGTAAACAAAACACGATTAAACAAATTCTAACACTCTGACACTCTAACTTTTTTATTTGCGCACACGTTAGTGTGTACCTAGACACAGCGTATATTCTTCTTCTCCTTCTTTAGTTTATTGGCCTCCACCTACTTGGCATTTGGCCAGCTCATCGTCGCGGTATAAGTGAAAATTATTTATATTCTATTAAAATTTATCGTATGTCATTGTAATAATATATACCAGTTTGTTGAGATTGGAGTTTGATACAGTTTTTGAAGGAAAGGAGAGAAGGTTTACTACGGAAAATAAAACCATTTTGTAAAAGTATAAGTTTTCTATGAATAGTTCAAACGATCAAAAACACTTGTAACGTCACATAACTCTATTTTCTACTGACGTTTATAACGTCACGTTTATAACGTCTAATTTAAAATTCTGTTTACTTTGTTGGAAGAATGTAAACATACAAACGGATGACGTCACGACGCGTTTTGAGCTGGCTGGTATAATTTGAATTTTTAATCGTCTTTAGGGGCCATACGAAAGCCAAAAAACTTTTTTATCTTTGATACATGTTTTAAATTATGTTCTGTTGTGATTTATAACATTGTTTTCGAATTCAAAATTTTATGCAAGTTCCCTATTCGATTAAATCGTCTTAAAATGATCTGAGGAATCTCAGGGTTTCGTTTGTCAGGAGTGTTTCTGGACACCCTGTATATTTAAGTCTACTATTATTTTTTATTTTATTTTTAAGGTGTCGGTTCCGTTCTGTGAATTTGCTCCAGAATGGCGTGAAACGTACACATACACAACGGAAACGTATAATGAACCAGAAACATACACGTACACATACAAAACTGATGTTTGGGCTATGGGATCGTGTTTTAAAGTTATATTGGACAAACGGATGGAAACGTTATGTGAAGATGACATCACGTAAGAACAATATTTATTAATATAATTATCGGATAATATTTTAAATATTTTAGGAAACGGTTGCAGCTATTTGTAACTGACTTTATGCTCGCTGTCCATCCAGGATCCAGGAAACATTTTACTGAAGTAAAAGCATTTATTCAAAACATGGAAGTTTAAACCATTTTTTTTATGTCGTACATATTAATACTTAGGTACTATAATAAAGCTTTATAATATTATTATTCTTTTTTTAGTTTTACCATAAGCAACACAATTACTTAATTCTTCTTCTTCTTCTTTAGGTACCGTCTCCTCTAAGGAAGTTGGTAATCATCACAGCTATTTTCACTTTTGAGATTGCAGTTCTGAACAAGTCGATGGAACTGCAATTATACCACTTTCTCAGATTGTTGAGCCAGGAAATGCGTCTTCTTTTATTACTTTGTTTTCCCTGTATTTTTCCGTGCATTATGGTTTGTAGCAATACATGTTTATCCTCTTTCATAACGTGGCGGATATATTGTAACCAAGGGCGGATCCAGGACCGATTTTCGGGAGGGGCCATGAACTTTTTTTGGGGAGGTGTACCAGGGGCCAGGGGGTAAATTTTAAAAATTACGGTTAAAATGGTGAGTTTGAAGGCACTTTTTATACACTTTTGAGTTCTATAAAGACATTCAAAAGTTATCGTTATTAAGTAAAGTAAAGTTGTTACCGATTCATCCACATGTCTTCGGATCCAAGTGCAGTTCTTTCAACAAGTTTAATACTATTTTTTCCAATGCTTCTCCTGTCACTCTGTCAGGTCTTGTTCTTCCCCTCTTTCTTGATTTTCAGGAATAATTGTTTTTATGTTTTCATACGCGTCAATTAACTTGACAAATTTTTCACGAATGTTGTTATTGTGTACCTATGTATTTCAAATTTAGATAAAGCTGTTCTACGTGGGATGGGATACGTCGGTTATTTAGTCAAATATGACAGAGTAATAATTTGCACTTTGAACCTGATTCATGTTTTGTTCAATTATTTCTTCACCACAACATGTTATTAATGATTGATTTTGACTGGTGTTACTAATGTATGTTGCTGCGGATAGGTGTCGTTGAATAGTCTTATCTCCTGATGAGATTTTAAATCTTAACAATTCCACTCATTGCTAGGTCCAGCATCTTCGTCCAGAAGCAGAAGGCCATCATCATGACAGCCTCTTAGATGAATATTTTGTCGACCTAAGAACACTCTACTATTGGTCGTAGTCTTTTATTTTCTTGTATCTGTTTAGACCTTTGAGAGTCTTTCTGGTTTGACTGACTTTTGCGGGTTGTGATAACTTTCTAGAAAATCCACCTAAGCCTCAACGCACTCCTTGTGATATGATGTTTTTCATGGATTTCTATGGCTCCGTCTTTGCCCATGAGTTTGGCGAAAGATGTTAAAGGTTTCATGACAAGGCTTTCGGCTGTCATCCCTTTATTATGACCATATTTTTCATTAGAAAAATAAAATTCAATACTTGTAAAACAATCCCTTTTGACTGTTCGAAAATACCAACCAACTCCTTTGTTGTAAGTACTGGTGATTCAAGTAACGCTTCATTTCTTTTTTATTCTTTGTGTATATAGAATATGGAAATTGATAGGATTTTGATGGCTGCCAAGATCGTTCTAACAATTGACACTTATCTATATTTTGATTTATAAAACATTCTATGTCATTCTTGAAGCTTCTGTTACTGCTTTTGTTCAATTCTAGTCCAGAAAACATATTTACCCCGTGTATTATATTATATGTGTTTGAAACTAATAACATTTGAACTGCCAATATTTCAATTTATATTTTTTTAAATTCTCGGAGGGGGCCATGGCCCCCATGGCCCCCTCCCTGGATCCGCCCTTGATTGTAACTTTCCTATCTTAATCGTGTTCATGATTTCCCTTTTCTATTTAATTCTTAATTTAATTATTTAATTCTTAATTTATTTCTATTTAATTCTTCAATTTAATTCTTCTGTTTTAATGTTATTACTGTCTTCTGTTTTAATGGGTGCGTTCGGACGACCATAGCGGCTGGCTGCCAGCTGAAATCGGCTGAGTGGTTGCATCCAGCCGTGATAGGGAAAGCTTAGTAAATCTCTCAGCGGCTGGCTTCCAGCGGTGACGTCTGACAGCTACTGCTGGCTCAGCTGTCCAGCCGCTGTGGTCGTCCGAACGCACCCAATGTTATTACTGTCGGAAGATTGTCATAGACATATTTATTAAGGGTAGACAAGGCATACTGAGCAAAAAAGCGTAACGCGGAAACAGTCGATCGGTGGTCTATCTATCTCTTTTAACCAAGCGATCCCGCGCATGTGACAGACAAAGATGGCTAGACCACTCAATCCTTAATATTGACGAATCTTGAAAAAAATTGTAAACGTTGTGAATAAACTAAATGTATGTGATATGAAACGCCGTATATAGATAGTTACTGTCACAAAAACTAATAGCCCAGTCGGGATACCATTTGACCTTGCATTAGGAGCTGCCCCAAATTTTATTTTTCTAATCTGTAGATGGGGTCAATAGTAGTACAAATTTAAAATCTCGACTGAATTTGACCGTTGCGTTAGCCGCCATTTTGATTTTAAACGAGAACCGTTTTTGCTCAATATCTCCGCCATTTTAGCTTCTCGACAAAAAAATATCAAACTGAAATTGTTGAAAATTCGATTTTCTATAATTTCGTTAATTATCATTTTTTTCGTGCGGTCCATATTTTCCGAGTTATGGGGAAAAACAGTGACAGTTAAAGCATAATTATTGATTTATTGAATTATCTCGTTTATTATTACTTTTACAACAAATTTTAACCTATACAATAATGAAGAGAATTAAATTTTGTACAATTTTGATGTCTTTCGTTGTTTGATAAAATCCATATTTAAGGTAGTACGTATGCGGTAAAGGCGCGAGCGTAAAACCCGATTGATTTTAAAGCAATTGTTTTTGTTCAATATCTTCCCTATTTTCAACTTTTCGACAAAAAGTGTAAGGACTGAAATTGTTGCAATTACGAATTACTCCAATTTTTCGAGAGAACCAGTGGCGGGTCTAAGAGGGGGGGATGGGAAAATTCCCCCCAACGGGGTCCAAAATTAAAAAAAAAACTGATGAAATATTAAAATATGTTAGCTGACATGAAACTTAATTATCGACAGACAAATTCAACCAATAAAACCCGCTAGTTAATAAAATGTGAACTTAATGCATTTAAGTTATTATTTATGTCTTTTATGTACTTAGTTTGGTTGGTGTTTCATTGGAAGTTTCAAAAATTGTATAAAATATAATTCTCTTTATTTTTGTTTATGTACAATTATGTCGTAAATTTAATAATAAATGAGACAATTCAATAATTATGCTTCCCCTCCGCTTCCTCTATTTTCCTCATTAACTCGGAGAATATTGGTCGCATAAAAAAAGTGGAAAAGAAATTGTAGGAAATTGCGTTTCCAACAATTTTAGTTCCTATCGTTTTTGTCGAAAAGTTGAAAATGGCGAGATATTAAGCAACAACGGTTTTCCTTTAAAATCAATATGGCGGCTAATGCAACCGCGGAATTCAGTCGAGACTTTAAATTTACACTACTATTGATCTCCCCTAAAGGATAGAATTATAACATTTGGGGCAGCTCGTAAAAAAGATTCAATTCAGTAATTATGCTCCCCCCACCACTTTGTACTATTTTCCCACTTAACTCGGAAAATATCAACCGCATGAAAAAAATCGTTAAAAAGAAATTGTAGGAAATCATATTTGGAACAATTTAAGTTGAAAATGGCGTAGATACTGAACAAAAACAATTGCTACAAAATCAATCAGGTCTTACGCTCGCGCCATTATCGCATACATACTACCTTAAATATTAACTTTAGCAAAAAAATCAAAGAAACTAAAATTGTGAAGAATTTAGTGCTCTCTATTTTTGTATAGGAACTGTCACTATTTTCCGCTATAACTCGGAAAATATCGATGGCACAAAAAAATTGTAAACATAGAAATGATAGAAAATTACATTTTCAACAATTTTGGTTGTTATACTTTTTGTCGAAAAGTTGAAAATGTCGGAGATATTGAGCAAAAACGGTTCTCGTTTAAAATCAAGATAGCGGAATTCAGTCGAGATTTTAAATTTACACTACTATTGACCCCCCTAAAGATTAAAAAAATAAAATTTGGGGCAGCTCCTAATACAAGGTTTGGCCTGTTATTCGTCTAACCCGACTGGACTATAAAGACCGCGTCCCACCATCAAATAATTTGATCAAACTTGTTTTGAGCAAACTGAAAGTGGCAGTTAGTGATGTCACATCCTGAGTGTTCATTGTGGATAATAATGAAAAATTTTAATTTTAAATAAAGTACAAACAAGTTAGACAACTCAATACAAAAAATTTGATCAAACTAGACTGATAGTGAGAGCACAGATTTTTAGAATTTCAAAAAAACTGCAATTGTGACGTCACTTCGACGTATTTCCTCAAGTACGTCAAGTTTGCTCAAACTGTTTGATCAAATTATTTGATGGTGAGACGCGGCCTTAAATGTTCCCAAACTAACCCATTTATCGAACGACCCCCAAAAAGGTTCGGTGCTGCATCCCAGAAAATTAGCACAAGGAGGGTGCTAAACTGTCCTTCCTGTAGATATAGGTATATAAAAAAAAAAGAAAATCTGGAGCTGGAACGCTCCAGAGCTTGTTCCCAAATGACTTTACTGTAGCTGGGATAGGTCTTCCCCAGGTGGTCGAAGGGTCTACGACTTCACATGGTGGTTTTATATTGCTTCCAAATGGCGGGTAATTTTTATTCAGGTTCCATCGAAGTGCTTCACTCTTGTCTCCTTACTCCAGAAAACAACTGGTAATAACTTTCACTTTAAAATTGGACTTGAGAAGTTGAATAAAAGCCTTCATAGTTTATTTCTAATTATCACCCGCCATTTTCGATATTACCGATTCCGAGCCACGAGTTAAGTGGCAGTTGAACCCCATCGTTCAACGAGGAAAACGTCAACACCAGATGGCGCAATTCTCTACCAAATTTAAGAAACTTAACCAGTGTCGCCTGTATATTTGCTGGTTCGGTTTAGGATTTAATAATGTATTTGGATTACTTCCACATATTTATTTTTAATTAAAAGTACAATCAACTGACATCTTATACTATCTGACATGAAGTGACATCCCTTGTCAACCCATAGGACATGACAGGAGTACATAGAACACAGAACTATAACTAGACTGACTAGTTACCCTGACATCCCCTTTCCTTAATAAAGCTAAAACAGAATTTACAATTACAGATCCAACCTCTGAGGACATTTAATTTTCCTTCCATAGGAATTAACCAAATGACTTGTACCAGTTTCATAAACTAAACTGTTATCTTCAGAGCTTGTATCGGTTTCATGTTTTATACTATGATCTATTTCAATTTCTACATTGTTACTGTTTTCTCCGAAATCTAAATTTATAATTTTACCGTCACGTAAATTACATCATCATGATGGATGACGTCACTAGTATAATATATATGCCAAAAAATTATATTTTAAAATTTTAAAATAAAAATTTAAAAATTATATTTAAAAATAATAGTAATTTATCTCCAGAGTCACCCGTTCTCGAGAAAATTAATTTATTTCAATCAAACGTCCTCACTGTACCTATAGCTTCAGAGGGTAATATCTTAAAACCATGATTTTTTGGAGCAACGGCCAATTGAGTCTTTTATCACACATCAAGGACTACCAGAACCCAAAGTTTCAGACCATTTGACAGGGAACCATTTCCCATAAGGTTTCTGCGGGGTCCTTTAGTTTACATTCTTCTGTTTGTCTCAATTAATTTAATTTAAAAACATTTTTTTTGGGCACCCTTTATAAATAATTATGTTAATGTTTATATTAGGGAATAGAGCATGGAATAACCTTTCCAATGAGCTATCACAAGATCCCTATTTTCATTTAAAAAAATCATCGATTACTTTATCACGCCCAGACGGATGACGTCACTAGTATGTGATGAATAAATGAAATAAATATAAAATTGTAGTTTCGCATTTAATTGATAAAAACTCCAAATTCCGCCTATGGTTACTTGTCAAAAAGGTTGAAGTTGACGTAAAAACTACTAGAGAATTGAAAAACGTCAACTTTTTTGACAAAAAAACCATAGGCGGACATTTGAACTTTTATTAATTAAATGCGAAACTACAACATTATATTTATTTAATTTATTCACCAAAATCAAAATCAACTTAAACCCAAAAAAATTAGTATGACTGAATAAGTATTTTCAATACCTTTCAAACGAGGTAACACTTGCCATAAGGTCCCATTTAAAATTATCTGTCACAGTGGCGCTGTAAAGTCATCTGTCACTATTACGTCACCTGTCATGTCTAGTTAAGAAGCCTACGTCCGTTTATTTCCTCCCTCCAAATTTCACTATTATAAGTATAACCGTTCAAAAGATATGAGGAGGGGACTTTTGACTAGCACGGTATATAAGTTCCCAATAAAAATACAAAATTCAACCTAGAATGTGAGTTGTACAACAAAATCTATCAATGAGGTCTCAAAATATCAAACTAATCAATACAGCATTACAAGTGTACCTGCTAAGTATTAATAAAAAATTAAAGACAAAATAAATCAGAAACAAAATGTGTAGAAAGATATCAAAACAGAATAGAGAAAATTTAGATAAAAGAAAAGAAATTAACTAGAACAAATACTGTCTTAGAACCGAAGGTTGGCACCAAGTGGGGAACGCCAATGTAACAAAAATAGAAACTTCTGCTAAAGGGAATGAGAATTGGAAAGCTGGTTGAAAAATAAACTTCAACAGAAGTAGAGAGATCAAGCTAATATCTAATGTAATAAAAATGGCTCCACGTTGGAAGCCGATGTATCAAAATACTACTTTTGCAGTAGTTTTTGTATAGGGAAATAAAAAGATGAAGAGAGTAAGATGAACTTATAACAGAAGTAGGAAGAGAGAGATGGAAACTAATACAGTTAGGCTAGCAGGATATGCAAGAGAATGACTACTTGACACTCAACGATGGATTCAGCCAATTTTCATGCCTGTCAAAGACAGTAGATCAAAGTAGATAGTTATGATGACTAGGAAATAAAATATTAAAATAAGAATAATGTACTGAAAATAGAAACAGAAGAATAATTGATAAAAAAAATAACAAATCATGGGCGCCAGGGGAGGGTATCGACCACTCTTCCAGGTATCCTACACTGCTGTGAAATATCTTAAATCTGTAAATGTAAATATGAGGGAAAAATAATAAATGAAATACAAAACAAATACAAATTTATTTAAATAGAACTACTTTTAGATTTTACACAATCTCTGAGTTAACGAAATGAATATTAAGTGACTCTAAAATGATGAAAGTTATTATTATTTATTTTGCTCAACAGGCCATGTAGGCACTGGGCGTGAAAAACACAATTACATTTTTTTACTATACATATCTACAACATACAATATTAGTTTGTCTATTAAAAAATACATCATATAAATATATATACATATAAATATATATACATATATATATATATATATATATATATATATATATATATATATATATATATATATATATAGCTCTCATTTTACAATTCATGGCACATTGTTCTGTTACAATTTCTCTTGCGCTCTTCTTACCACTCCTCTCCATTCTCTTCTGTATAATACCTTGCTTCTCCAGTTATCTATTTTTAATTCTCGTAAATCGGCTTGGACGCTGTAAAACCATCTTTTACGGAGTCTTCCTTTCCTTTTTTTCCCTACTGGTTTCCTGTTCAATACTATCTGGTCATTCTATGGTTTTCCAATCTTTGCACATGCCCCAGCCATCTTATTCTATGCGCCTTTATTATTGCGGTGATTTTTGGTTCCGTATACAGCTCTTCCAACTCTTTATTTGTCCTTCTTCTCCATCCCATTTGTGTATTTATGCCTCCGTAAATTGATCGGAGAATTTTCCTCTCCCATCTTTCTAATCTTTCTTCATCTGCCTTTCTTAAAACCCATAATTCAGCTCCATATAAAACCGTAGCTCTAATCACTGTCTTGTAAATTCTTTCTTTTGTTTTTCTTGAAACAAACTTAGACTTCATTGTTCATTAAGGATCTCAGCATTCCGTATTTCTGGTTGCCTTTTGTAATTCTGGATTCTATTTCTTTATCCTCATGTCCATTTTCACACCAAGGTAAACTCTTCCACTCTGTCAAAACTGTATATGTAATCTTTCTCCCCTTGTATTTTTATAAACTCTTCATTGTCTTGCTGCGTATCACCCATTATCATGTATTTAGTTTTCTTTTCATTTATCTTTAGGCCAAACCTATTTGCCTCTTTTTCTATCTTTTTCACAATTGTTCTCAATTCTTTCTTTGATTTTGCTAATATTGTTAGATCATCCGCAAAAGCAATACATTGATGATCATTTTTAAATATGGTTTCTTCCATTTTTATGCTGCAATTCCTCATTATTACTTCAAGAACAAGATTGAACAACGTGGTTGACATCGGGTCACCCTGCCTGAGTCCTTGTTTGATTTCGAAGTCCTCTGAGATGTCTTTCCACACTACTTCGCTTTTCGTTTTTGCCAACGTCATTTCAATCAAGCTAGGATTTGTAATTGTTTCAGAGCAGCAAGGGGATTTGTAATTGTTTCAGAGCACGGTACATTTCTTTTCTATTTATACGATCATATCTTCTTCTTCTTCTTCTACGGCACTACAGCCCAAATTGAGCCTTGGCCTCCTTTATTTTTTGCCTCCACCCTTGCCTGTCTGTGGCTGCTCTTCTCCATACACGGACTCCTAAAAGGGCTTGTGCGTCGCTGTTTACTGTGTCTTCCCAGCGCTTTCGTGGCTTCCCAACCAGTCTCTTTCCTTGCATTCTAGCATTCAGTGCTCGTTTTGGTAGCCTATCCTCTCCCATTCTTATCACATGTCCGGCCCATTGCAATCTTTGTAATCTAATGAAGTCTGACAGGGGCGTTTCCTTATAAAGTTGATAAAGCTCGTTTTTGTATCGACTTCTGAAGATTCCGTTTTCCCTCACAGGTCCTAGTATTCTCCTAAGTACTTTCCTTTCGAATGTGTCGAGTTTGTTTTTGGATCTTTCTTTCAGCACCCAGACTTCACTGCCATAGCATGTTATTGGTCGAATTAAGGTTTTATAGATTCTCATCTTTGTATTTTGGTGGACACTTTGAGACCGAAATATATGGAAGAGGACAAAATAAGCTCTGTTTGCCTGCGTTATTCTCTTCCTTATTTCTCCATCTTCTGATCCGTCGGCATATATTTCTACTCCCAGGTATGTAAACTTTTCAACCGTTTCAATGTCATCTTCATGTATAATGTTTTCTGGGACTATATTTCTTCTCGTCTGAGTCATTATTTTTGTTTTTTCTGTGTTAATTTCCAGACCTAGCATTTTTGTTTGTGTTTTTAACTCTGCATATGTTTCCTGTGCTCCTGTTGATGTTCTACTCATAATATTAATATCATCAGCATAAGCGGCCAGTTGAACCGTTCGGTTGGTCAGTAGATTTCCTCGTCCAGTTTGCATTTGCCTAACCGCATACTCCAGTGCCAGGTTAAACAATGTTGGGGCCAGCCCATCTCCCTGTTTTAGTCCCTGCGAAATGTTAAAAAAGTCTGTCCGGTGGTTTTGTATTCGTACATATGCCTGAGTTTCATCCATTGTGGCTTTAATGAGTCTTATTAACTTGTGTGGTATTGCCAATTCAGCCAATATATAGTATAGTTTGTTCCTTTTGACTGAGTCGTATGCCTGTTTGAAGTCTACAAACACGTTGTGAACATCAATATCGTGTTCCCTTGCTTTGCTCAAGATCTGTTTTACTGTGAATATTTGATCCAGTGTCGATCTTCCCCGTCGGAAGCCCGTCTGATACTCTCCAATAATATTTTCTGCTAGTGGTTGGAGCCGCTGGTTTATAATATACGTGAGGACTTTATATGCTGTACATAGTAGAGAGATTCCACGGTAGTTTTTGCACTGGAGTTTGTCTCCTTTTTTATAGTTTTTATACGATCATATACCTGCTTGAAATCTACGAACAGCGCAAACAGGGTCGTTTTGTACTCATAGCAATTTGCTTGTAGTTCTTTTAGCGTGAAAATCTGGTCTGTTACCGAACGGTTGGATCGAAAGCCTGTTGGTACTCTCCCACAGTATCCTCCATGTATTCGTTCAGTCTTCCACGTATGCATTGTGCTATTATCTTATACCCTGTCTCTAGGAGTGCTATTCCCCTATAAGTTTCACATGTTTGTTTATCTCCTTTTTTATGTATGGGGCAGATTCTAGCCAGCATCCAGTCATTTGGCATTTTTTCCTCTTCCCATATCTTTTTCACCAGCCAGTATAGTTGCTCGTACAGTTGTTCTCCTCCTGCCTTTAACATTTCAGCTGTTATTTCTGTCGCTCCTGGACTTTTGTTGTTTTTAAGTTGGCTGATTATATTCATTACCTCTTGTTTTGTTGGCGTCCCCACTATCGTATCGTTTTCTTCCATGTTCTGTATTATGTCCATCTCGTCCTCTTCAACATTATTTAATAGCTCTTCGAAATAATTTTTCCACCTTTCTAGCACCTGCGCTGTTTCACTTATTAGTAATCCTTCTTCATTCTTAATATAGATGCTTCGGCTCTGATATCCTTTGTCCATTCTTTTAACCTCTTGGTAAAATGACCTTATTTCTTTAGTTTGAAATTTTTCTTCAATTTCCTTTAGCTTATCTTCTTTGGATATTCTCTTCTTTCTCCTATATTGTCTTTTCATTTCCCTTCTTGCGTCCCTATACACATTTCTGTTATTCTCATTTTCTTTTAATAGCATTATTTGTCTAGCTCTCCTAACTGCTTCAGTTGCTTTTTCACATTCTTCATCATACCATTCATTTATTTTTCCTTTTCTCATTGTACTGTTTAGAACTGCCTCATTTGCCTTCATTAATGATGTTTTTACTTTCTCCCATCTTTCTTCGATTTCCATTTCTTGTGCGCATGTTGCCAGTTCTATTTCTATTTTCTCTTTATATTTATCTTTTACTTCTTCACTTTTCAATAGGGTCGAATTGTATTTTCTCTTACCTTCCATTCTTTTCCTTTTTCCCTTCCCGGTCGCACCCCATGTCCTAGTTTTTAACAATATTTCAGATAATTTGAAATATCTTAAAATTAATCCTCTGTGATATATTTAAATATATTAGAAAACAATCAAGCATGCCGAATGTTTAAGTAGTCTTGTAGATTGTAGACAAAACTTACACGTGTAGGTATTAGTGCAAGATTGCATTTCTTTATAATAATCTTGACATACATATACGAAAGTATTACAAACATAGGTAATCAATAAGTATTCATACACAGAGATATTTAGGGCAGTCTAATGTTGGGATTACTGTAGAGAGTGCCACCTCGAAGAGAGGACGTTCATTCCATCGTCAACTGGGTACTAGTAACGAGGATTAAATGTACCTGTAACAATAAAGTAATTAATGGGAAATATAGTGTCTTCCAGTTAATCACCCCATCGTTAGGGTAGTAAGAACCCGTTACCACCATATGGCGATCCTGGCAGGATCGCCATATGATGGTTCCTGTTTATCTGAACCATCTCAGATAATTGAGGGGTGGTTACCCCCTACCATAAGGGTTGATGAAGTAACAATACTCACTGTAAATTCATTTATTGGTACGTTGAAGTAACTACGGTAAAGAGCTGGTGGTATATTATTTAGTAACTGTGATGTATACTCGTTGGGATCTCAAATACCAATGACTAATCTTTTCGCCATGAAAGTAGAACTAAAAGTGGATTCCCCTGTTTACTGTTTGGTATAAATAAAAGTGAGAGTGTTTAGTAAAAGTGCTGAATCGACTAGATTATAAATAACGAATACTAATTGTTATTTCAAACTGACCTTGTATCGAAAATCGACACATTGATGTGGTAATATAGGTCAATCGTATTTATTATAAACAAACGTATTTCTTTTACCAAAGACATTTATTTATTAAAAGAATTTGTCTTAATAACATGATTACTGAGATGCAGTGTATCCCAATACACCCAGTTTCTCATGCATATCACTCTTACTAGGTAGTGGTCTGAATTGCATTCTGCTCCTCTCATGCTTTTTATTTTTGATATAAAATTCATGTCCATTTTTTCTATTACTACATGATCTATTTGGTTAATTGTTTTTCCGTCGGGCGACTTCCATGCCTCTTTGTGGATTTCCTTCCGGCGCAGTTGTGTACTTCTTATTACCATATTTCTTTCCATTGCAAAACATACTGCTCGGTGCCCGTTATTATTTGTTATATCATGTTTGCTATGTTTCCCTACTATGTTCTCATATATATCTTCTTTTCCAATCTTTGAGTTGACATCACCCATTATTATTTTCATATCGTATTTCGGTGTTTTTTCGTATTCCTCCTCTAGTTGCTCATAGAACATGTCTTTCTCATCTTCATCCGCATCTTCTATGGGAGCATGCACATTTATAATGATTATATTTCTTCTTTCCCCTTTCATTCTTAAAGAACACAGTCTGTCAGATATAGGCTTAAAGCTATTACCCTTGATTTCAAGTTTTCCTGTAGTATGAAACCTGTTCCTCTGGTTCTGTCTTTTCCACCACTTTTAAAAAAGGGTGTGCCCTCTACATCCACTATTTCAGTTCCTAATTGTTTGGTTTCTTGTACTGCAAGCAAGTCCAATTTATATTTCTTGACTTCTCTTACTAGTTCTTTCAGATTGCCTGCACCATACGTCCCTCTCACATTCCAAGTTCCAAAGTTTATTTTTCGTATATATTTCTCATTTGCCTTATTCGTTGCCTCGGTCGTTTTACTGTTACATACCGTTTTCAGTTTTTTGAACTTTGCTGCACCTTAAAGCGGTTCACCTTGGCGTTCCACTTCCAGACTTCGTCGTTTACTATCAGTTTCTGGAAACCAATTTTTATATTCTTTCCTTCTTCTTTCTCTTTCTTTGCCCGTTTTCTTATTCTTCCTTGTATTTCTCTTTCTATTTTATTCATATCCTCATTAATGTATATCTTTTCCTGGCCAACCTTTTGTAATTTGTTTTTATTTACCATTATCTTTTCTTTATCAGTTGCGTTCTTCAGTTCCACCAGACAGGTTTTATTTCCTAACTTTGTTGCCCCCTTAATATTTATTTCCACGTGCAGTGTTTTAACGCAGAAATCCTCTATCATTTTCTTTAATATATTCTGATCGTATGTATTTATGTCCATTCCTTGTATGATTACATTGTTTCTTCTCTTTTCTTTTTTCATTTTATCCATCCTCTCCTCGATTTTGTCCATTTTTTGCTTCAGATCCTTATTTTTCTTTTTTATATGATCGTTTTCTTCCCTTATTTCCTAATCTCCTGTCTATACTGCTTCTGTTCCTCTTTCATTTCCTGAATGTCAGTGGTTAGTTTTGCTAACATTTCTAATACTCTATCCATTTTATCTTCCTTCAATTTTTCTCCCCCTTCGTCCATCCGCCTTTTGTTTTGATTGGTCTCCGTATCATATTCATTGTCACTACCCATTTTTTTCCCTCGTGCTAAGGCTTCAGGACAGAAGGTTGCGGTTCTATAGGTCTTGTAGTACTTGTAGCCCCGCGCAAGTGACTATTGACCGGTCGACCCGTCAGATCTTCAGTCACTATCAGGACTACAATTACCACTTTATTTCTACTTTATTTCTATTTCGATTTCCTAATTGGATACACTTTATTTGAAATCCGGCAACGTCGCAATTTATTTTGTCGTGACCCGTCTTCACCTGTCGCTGTTATCAGCTGTCCCTAATTAGTTTAATTACTTAGGTATATTTACATTAGTTTTTCACTGTTGACGTTTATGTATTATTCACTCACTAGATCCACTTGAAAGAGAAATTTTTTAACACTACACATATACAGTCTGCTAAAGTTTATTAGGGGAGTGCATATAGATTTTCACTTCGGAAAAAATCAAACAAGATAGAACTTTTTGTAATTTCATTAAGAAATGTTTAATAAACAACATATCAAAAAGTTCTACTCGAGAAGTGGGTGCTTCATTTTTTATTAAACAAATGAACTACGAAATTAGATGTTTTTGAAATAACTCTGAAAATATAAATTTTAGAAAAAAACTGACTTGACCATTGAAAAATTCAGAAAATTTTACAAAAAAACCTTATATAAAGAATTTTCTAAAATTAAATCTGTGTCTTCTATAATTTTTTATTTATAACGCTAAAGTCACCCTTCTCACAAACATTGGCGCACTGTAAACTAGCGTACGGCGAAGTGCATGGTTGAGTTATTTTAATGTAATTCTTCAACTAATGGATCAAATGTTTACAAATTGAACATTAAAGAAGAATAATTAAGCTAGCTTATGGTTATAATAGAAAGAAATAAAATGTATGGTCATAAGTACGGTGTGGGCGGAAAGTGAGCCTTACATGAATTTTGTTTAAAAATGATTTAAAAATGTGTAACTAATACAATTTTTCTTATAAAACTCTCAATTTTGCACAACTTACCTTTCAAGCATCTTACTAAATGTGGCTTCATTCAAAAAAAATTTCAAAAATTTAATTCAAATGATATGACGTCTCAAAAAATGTAATTTTTGAAATCTTCGTAGTTTTATAGAATTACCATCATTTTAAAACGGTGTTACACAAGTTTGAACAGATCTATTACAGTTTTATAAGTACTTTTTTTAAGATTAGGATATAATCTTTAAAATTCACTCAATTATTTTACTTTAGAAATGAAATAAACTATTTCTTTTTGAGAAAATTAAAAAAGATACCAAAAATGTAATACAAAAACCGAAAATTACCAGCTAAAAAAATGTTTATACAAAGTGATCAAAACTTTTTTCTGTAAATCTTACCTAAAATACATTTAATAATAAGCTTCAACAACAATAAATGTTCAGTAAAAAAATTTTTTTAGCTCTTATACAGTATGTCTGCGTAACTTGGAACCTATTGATAACTTTTTTATTATCAGCTTTGCGAAAAACAGTTATTCTTTATAAAATACTCTGCATCGTATATAATCTAAGATGCAATCATTCAATATCAAATTTAATTAATTTTATACGAGGTATGTCAAAAAATATGAATTTCACTCAAGAGTAAAATAGCTTTACATTTCACAATATCGAAAAGTGTTATGAAGAAAAGTTGTTTGGAATTAAAAAATTTGTTTTAGTGTTCAATTATATCCTTCTAATTAAAATATTGTGGATAATAAAGGCACTTAACTCTTAAGAAAAATTCATAATATTTTTTACATACCTCGTATAAAATTTAAAAAGTTTGATATCTGATGATTGTATCTTAAATTTTAGACCAGGGAGAGCATTTTATGAAGAATAACTTTTTTTCGTAAAAGTGATAATAAAATAGTTATCATAATTGTAATAAAATGATGAGTATCCGTAATTTGAGAAAAAATTGAAATTTTTTTTCAGTTAGAATGATGTAATTGTATATTTAAACATAGTTTTTAATTTCAAACAACTTTTCATAATATCATTTTTTGATATTCTGGAATATAAAGGTACTTTACTCTTTAACGTAATTCATATTTTTGACATAACTCGTATAAAATTGATGAAATTTGATATCTGATGGTTAAATTTTAGATTTTTGACTATCCAGAGTATTTTATGAATAATAACTTTTTTCATAAAATTGATAATAAAAAAGTTTTCCATGTGGTTCCTAGCTACGCATACATACTGTATATGAGCTTCTGTATAAGAATTTTCAAATTGTAATGCCATATTCGGATTCAGCATAATCAAAAACAAAATAGAAACATATTTGCTCAAAGTAAAATGATGAATTTAACGATATTTTTAAAATTATTTATGCAAAATAAATTGTTATTGTTTAAAGAATTAATAAACAATTAGCGGCCAAATCTGCGAGTAGAACTTTTTACTTTAACAAATATATAAACTAACAAAAAAAGTTTTAGAAAAATATAAGCTTGTTTGAATTTTTCCGAAACAATGCATGTTTTCGTTCTAATTGCACTCCCCTATATATATATATATATATATATATATATATATATATATCAAACAAATGAAATAGAGAATGTGGAAAAATCCCCTTACGAATAACTCACAGATCCACTATTTCTGGCTGGGAAAAATTTTTCGAATAGAATCAAAGATCCAAACACCAGTTCTTAGAAATGTGTTTCGCCCTCTTCAACCTCCGTGGGCTCATCGGTAAAGATGAGAGGTTGAATATCTTTAGACACATTCCATCAAAAAACAACATCCGAGACATAGACATAACAGGAGCGTAAATCTACGCCCAACCTGAAAATGACAGTCTCAAGTTTTAATTCCCTAATTACTTTAGAGTAAGTAAGATAATGTTTATGAAAAAACAAAAGATGTAGATCTTTGAAACACACTCAGTGATCAAAAGATCCACAGGTACTGGTTTAACGACCACTCGTACGAAATCAAACAAATGAAATAGAGAATGTGGAAAAATCCCCTTACGAATAACTCACACATCCACTATTTCTGGCTGGGAAAAATTTTTCGAATAGAATCAAAGATCCAGTATTTGTTAAACCGTTAAACCAGTACCTGTGGATCTTTTGATCACTGAGTGTGTTTCAAAGATCTACATCTTTTGTTTTTTCATAAACATTATCTTACTTACTCTAAAGTAATTAGGGAATTAAAACTTGAGACTGTCATTTTCAGGTTGGGCGTGATTTACGCTCCTGTTATGTCTATGTCTCGGATGTTGTTTTTTGATGGAATGTGTCTAAAGATATTCAACCTCTCATCTTTACCGATGAGCCCACGGAGGTTGAAGAGGGCGAAACACATTTCTAAGAACTGGTGTTTGGATCTTTGATTCTATTCGAAAAATTTTTCCCAGCCAGAAATAGTGGATGTGTGAGTTATTCGTAAGGGGATTTTTCCACATTCTCTATTTCATTTGTTTGATTTCGTACGAGTGGTCGTTAAACCAGTACCTGTGGATCTTTTGATCACTGAGTGTGTTTCAAAGATCTACATCTTTTGTTTTTTCATATATATATATATATATATATATATATATATATATATATATATATATATATATATATCTACTGTTCAAATTTCTTGAAATATTTTCTGTTGTAAGTCGCGTAAATCGAGATTATTACAGACAGAAATTATAACACATTCTTACTCTTCTATACCAACGTTGCCCGACGAAAGTTATAGTTTACAATATTAACACAAATAATGTAATGTAACAATAATGTTACATGTTAGAAAATTCAAATAACTCTTATATAGAGGATACAACTCACATGAGATTAAGGTAATAACCTTCACCAAATCATTATAGTACGATTACTACATACAACTAAGTTAGATACCAAAAGATATGACTAATATATAATTATAGATAACATATATAGAATTATACAGAACTCCAAACGAGTTAACCAGGAACAAGCCTGATAAAGTAAAATATATCAAAAATGAATTAAGTACAGCAAAGTTAACGTTAAATAAGAACAAGTTAAGTAAAATATATATAAATTATTTAAATTGATTGACTAAATGAAAAATTAATAATAAAGTAAAATTAAATAAGTCCATGAATACAAAAGGTAAAGTTAAATACATGACTGGTGTTACATAAAGGACTGGTAACAAGCAATGCAAACATAAGGAGTGAAGTTACAAAAGTAAATGAAATCAATTAAATTAATAATAAAATATACGGACATATTCTCTGGAATATCACTTTGAGCTCAAAGTATATTACCGCAGGATTATCTATATAATAAGTTTGGGAACTCTATCAACTAATATGTATATTATAAAACAAATGCAAGCTAAATATTGAAAAAAAAATTATTAACACTGTGGATAAACTAAATGTCTGATTTTAAACGTTATATGCAGAAAATCATTAACTGTTACAAAAAACTAAACGTTCCCATAACAAAACCGATTTACCGAACGACTCCCAAAAAGGGTTCGGTGCTGCATCCCAGAAGAATCCTCTATATCCAAAGTAGCACAAGGAGGGTACTAAACTGTCCTTTCTGTAGGTACAGGTTCAAGAAAAAAGAAAATCTGGAGATTCAAATCCCCAGAGCTAGTCCCAGGTCGATACCCTCTTCTGGCGCCCATGATTTGTTATTTTTTTTATGAATTATTCTTTTGTTTTTATTTTCGGTATTTTAATATTTTATTTCCTAGTCATCATCACTATCTATTTTGATCTACTGTCTTTGACAGGTATGCAAATTGGCCGAATCCATCCTTGAGTGTCAAGTAGTCATTCTCTTGCATATCCTGCCAGCCTAACTGTATTAGTTTCTATCTCTCTCTTCCTACTTCTGTTATTAGCTCATTTTACTCTCTTCATCTTTTCATTTCCCTATACAAAAACTACTGCAAAAGTAGTAGATTGTGTATAAAAAAATTGATACTTTTTGGTGATTTATGACTTATTGTAACGTTCCGTCACGTTACTGAAGTATTTTAAAATCTTTAGTTATTTTTATAATTTTTTCTCTTAATTTTAATAACGTCCGTTGCTAAATTACAATCAATGTAGAATGTAGATAATGGGGCGGCCAATAAAGCCTGATACACTGCGACCTTTGCAGATCTATTGTGTTTCCCCCTTCTTTTAAAGCACTTCATCTAGCTTGGTCCTCTTACTGAAATTCAACAGCCTTGATAGTGGCCTTTTCATGTAGCCTGGTTCTTTCGCTTTTTCCTCCACGAGTTCTAGAAACCGCACTCGTGAGAGACCTTCGCAATAACACAGAACGTGTAGAGCGGTTTCCTCTTCTTCCAGACAGAACCGACAGGTGTCCTCTTCTGTCAGGCCTATGAGACTCAAGTGTCTATTGAGTCTACAGTGTCCAGTCAGCAGATCCACTATCATTCTGACAGTGCTGCGACTGCGCGAAAGTAAGTCTGCTGTAAATTTAGCCGAATGTCCTTTGATGAACTGTTTGGCCTGCCTCTGTCCTGGGGAGTTGTTTCACCATTCAAGAGACTTCTGTTTCACCCATTTGTGTATAGCTGCTCTTTTTATCGTATTTGCGATTCCAAAGAAGGGTTCCGGATCAACCAGTGGCGTAGATGCGCTTTCTCGGGCTAATTCACCGGCCTTCTCGTTGCCACCCTTATGCCACACTTGCCACCTCTCGATGACCCTTATGTCCCGGCACCCAGGCAAGTGTCAACCTGTTTCAACTTCCCACCTGAGAGAGGACATTCAAACAGTTCCATACCAGCCTTGAATCGACCTACACCGAACTGAGCGCCTTTAGAGCCGCTTGACTATCCGAATAGATAACGATGGGGTCGTTATCTAGATTTCGGCTGATTAGTTCCATAGCGCACCTTTGTATAGCAGCTACTTCGGCTTGAAATACGGTCGCATATGTTCCTAGACGTACCCGGACTTCCGTCCTTGGTTTTATGCCATATATTCCAGCCCTTGTACCTATATCGGTTTTGGAGCCATCCGTATACCATATTGAGTTTGCCGTTATCGGCGGACCAGTTTCCCAGTCCTCTCTTTTTGGTATTGTGATTTGAAAATTTTTGTTAAAGCTATACCTCGTAACCATTCGGTCTACAGGCATTCCTAGAACGGGGTCTGCCTTTATGTCCTGGTATAGCCTTAAGTTATCAGCTCCCTGCATCATACTTATTGGAGTTTGGCCCTGGATCAACCGATGTACTGTTGATCTGGCTTCAATCTGTATGTATATATGCAGAGGTGGTAGGTTTAGCAGAACTTCTAGCGCGTCTTTTGGGGCTGTTCTCATGGCTCCTGTAACACTCAAGCATGCAAGCCTTTGTGTGCTACTGAGCAATCAAATCGCCTCGGACTGTTGCGTTTTGTTCCACCACGCCACTGAACCGTAAGTTATCATGGGCCTTATAACCCTTGTGTATAACGAGAGATTCATTTTAGGATTTAACCCCCAATTCTTACCACACATTCGTCTACATCTGTTCAGGGTCATAATGGCCTTCTGTGTGACTTTTTGAATGTGTGCATTCCATGTCAGCCTCTGGTCGAATATTACACCTAAGTACTTGGCCTGACGCGTGAATGGGATTTCTACTCCCTTGAGCGCTAGTGGCTGTGAGCCTTGCAGTGCTCTTTTCCTGGTGAAGGGCACAACGGATCTTTTTTGAGGGTTAACCTTCAGGCCTTCTTCCTCACACCAGCTGTCCACCATCCTCAGAGCGACTTGAAGCCCCTCCGAAATTACTTTGGTAAAGTGTCCTCGAACTACAATTACCAAGTCGTCCGCATAACCCAGACAGTAAAAACCCTCCCTGGACAGCGTGTTAAGTAGATCGTCCATAAGCGTAGCCCACAGTAATGGGGATAGAACTCCTCCTTGTGGGCAGCCGCTTATTGCCTTCGCTTCAATGGTGGCTTCACCTAACGAGAACACCATGATCCTGTTTGCTAAGGTCGCCTTTGTCCACTCGCATATGAAGGCAGGAACTCCTCTCCTTTTAAGCGCTTCCGTTACAGACTCGAAGGAGACGTTATTAAACGCTCCCTCCACGTCCAAAAACGTCGCCACCGCTATCTCTTTGTCATCTAGCGACTTTGAGAGCAGTCTGTTAAGATCATCCAGCGCCAAGTCAGTTGATTTTCCTGGCTGGTATGCATATTGACGATCGCTAAGTGGATTCTCCATCAGCACATCATCCCTAATATACCTGTCTATCAATCTTTCCAGCGTTTTTGCTAGGAAAGAGGATAGACTTATTGGTCTGTATGACTTGGGGGTCTGGTCCATTACCCTACCAACCTTAGGGATATGAGTGACTTTTACCCTTCGCCATGCAGTTGGAATATATCTCCATGCCAAACTAGCTTTGAAGATCTTTGTTAGATGCGGGATAATCACATCCTGTCCCTTCTACATGAAGGCTGGATAAATCCCGTCCATTCCAGGTGATTTGTATGGCTGGAATTTACTGATCGCCCACCTGACTTTTTCCGGTCTCGTGATGTCGGTAGCTAATTTCCAGTCCGCCTTAGTAGGCCTTCTGCTAATACCTCTACCGGAGGATTATTGTCGATGGATGAGCCGGGGAAATGTGCCTTGGTGAGCATTATTAAGCTTTCCTCCAGGGTTTACACATACGTTTCGTCCTCTTTCTTCAAGAGGCTGACCTGATTCGCAATACCATCCTTAGCCAGGACCTTGTGGATTCTGGAGCACGCGGGAGCCTGTTGGACTTCCTGGCAGAACTTTCGCCAAGAGTTTATTTTGGCTTTTCGGATCTCCTTCTTATATTGCGTCAGTTTTTCTCTATACATGGCACACTCCTAGTTGAATTTGGCTTTACTGAATAGCCTTCTTACATCTGCCATAAGCTTTGGTAAGTGTTCATTCCACCAGGGTGTGTTTTTCTTTTCTTTCTTTTCTCTCTCTGGACAATTCTCCTGGTAAGCGGCCAGAACAGCTTTTCTCACCGTTTCGACTGCCAGTTCGAGATCTTCCCTATCTCTTATGGTGCCGATTCCTCCCTCAAGAGACTTCTCGAGCGAGCCTCTATAGCCTTGCCAATCCGTCTCTCTCGGGTTCCTCAATCTTGCCACCATTCGAATCGAAGTAGTTAAATCGAATCGAATGTGCCTATGGTCGGAACATGAAGGTTCTTCTGACACATGTCAATTATTTATAGTATCGTACGTTTTTTCACTGCAAGTGTTACATCTAAGACTTCTCTGCGCGTGGCCGTAACGAAGGTAGGTTTATTTCCTATATTGGCTATTTATAAACCCACGCTTAAGATGAACTGTAGTAAAGATTCACCTCGACTGTTGATGTTCGTACTCCCCCATGCCAGATGGTGGGCATTGGCATCACATCCCAGTATTAGATGAAGGTTCTCCGTTCTGCTGTAGGTTATAACGTCCTCTACTATGCCTGGGCGGAAGACCTTGTCTCCAGCGAAGTAGGCAGAACAGACCAACCATCTTTTACTACCTTCCTCGGTGGAAGCGGTTAGAATACCTGTAACTAAAGTCTCCACAGCAAAGATCCGGAATCAGTGTACAGTTTACTCCGTTACCATATACAATGCATGCTCGAGGTGTCTCTCCTTTCGCATAGTATAGTAACTTACCTTGTTGCGGCTTCAAGCCTGTAACTCTCCCTCCATGGAGCCATGGTTCCTGCAGTAGGGCCAAGTCCAGGCCTTCCATATTAAACCTTCTGCACAAAACCGCCGACGCAGATTTGGCATGATGTAGGTTGACCTGCAGGGCCTTTATTCTGCCTTTCTCTAAATTGAAGGCTAACTTTCGGGTTTTCCAGTGTCCTCTACCCCTTCCATGGGAGCGACCACCCGCCCAGTGGCTTCTAGCCTTCTGGGCGGGATTTTAGTAGGTCCCTGCAAGTCGGTAGGGATTCTTTCTTCTTTAGCTCCTTCCCTTGACTTATCATCCTTAGGGGGAGCCTTGCTTTTGGTCGAAGTCTTAACCTTCTTTGGCGCTACTTTAGAGCTTTGCGCCTTTGAAGGTTTGACTTCTTTTCTTTTTTGCTTAGCCTTAACTGCCGAGGTTGCGGCAGTTACGTCTTGCAACCCCGATGGTCCGGCCTCTGCAACCTTCTCAATGTGTCCATCATCCTTGACACGGAATTTAATTCTTCCTATGCCAAAGAAGAGACACATTTGAAGTTTTTTGAGTTCCTCAAAGGACTCTTTGTTCATTGAGAGGACCCATACCTGCCCTTTTTCTACAGGTGTTTTGCCCAAAACGGTCCATAAAAAAGTGTTGAGCTTTCGGTTGCTGACCCTTAATCGAGTCAACACACTTTCCGCCTCCAACCTCCTTCCGTCCTCGTCTGGGATGTAGACAGTGCAAGAACACGGCCTCTCGACTTCACTCTCGTCCTTAGCCTGGAGGTTTGCACCTTCCCAAGGCTTCAGAGTGGGAGTAGTGTCCATGAGCCATTGTGCGTTTGCACTATCCGTGCACGTCATTACCAGGTAACCGGGTTTGAACGTGCTCTTTAGCAGCCTGATTTGCGGCCCTCCTTCTGGCGTTCTCTCCAGAGCCTCCAAGATGGATTTTTGCACTGCCTTAAGCTTTGTGGGTTCCATCCTGACTTCGGGGAAGCCATCACATACTACCACCACCTTTGCCGAGCACAGGGCTTGTGTGAAAGTGATTTCTGACTTTCTCGGCCTCTTTTTGACTTCCGCTGGCGGTGTACTGTGGTCCGACCTTTGTCGTTTCTTTGTAGGCTTTGCGTAGCCATTTCCAGCTTTTGCTCCGCCTTCTCTTTTTATTTAGGGGGACTGTCCTCCTGTCGTCCAAGGACCTTGGTGAAATTGGCCTTGATCACCGAGCGTTTGGCTTCAATGTAATCCTGGCCTTTTCCCACCAGATCCCTTACTTTCTTCTTGGAGGCCCCAGCCAGCATGGCCTGAATGACCTCCTCGTCTGTAATCAGAATTACCTCCTCTAGGGAGGTGACTCTGACTGCGTTCCTTGTGGTCGGCTTCGCTATCTGCGTAGTAGTGCAGTAGTGCCTTCAGGGCTTTCTACTACGGATTGTTCGGGAATATTGGTTTCCATATTGTCTTTCATATTGTTCCCACGAGTAGCTAGGGAATTGCAGTCCACTCCAGCAGAGCCTCGCATGCCGGAGTAAGGCTAATTACTGTGAGGTGTCGCCTGGTTCCTCACAGGAATCGCTCTCGACCAACTACGCATGGCCATTCATCCTTCACCGCGATGTCTTCCAGCTTAGATTGGGTGAGACATGTCGGCTACTCCTAGATAGTGTGTCGAGGAAGACTCGAAAAAGTTATTTAATTATTGATAAATATTTACTCACCTAAAATTTTAGTTGAAAATTAAAGATTTTGTTGGAAAACCCCGCATTTTTTGAGGAAAATTTTCGTCGAGGTAAATCGGAAAAAACATATTTCCATGCAGAATTTAATTATGGTGAATTTTCATTTGGGTGTTTTTGGTGTAAAATTAAAATTTTTTAGTTATAGAGCAATAATTGAAAAAAAAAACACGATTATGGGGCGCCACTTTGTTTATATAAAAAAAAATAACACATTATGTGCGGATTTTGCATACCTATATTAGACGAAGCAACGAAGCACTAAAAAGCCCAAAACCTAGGAATTTTCTGCAGTAAGATGAATCGTCATGCAACTTTTTGCATTCTATTCGAGAGAGTGTCAGGCAATTTTGTGAACTAAATTGATCTCCGGAAAAATTTTTGTGCTTAAGTAAATGCATTTTCAAAGTGCATCTCGAGGAGATGGAAAATGAAAAATTTAGAACTCAGGAAATATTGAGGGAAATGAGTTCAATTTTTATACTTTGGGGATTAAAGGTCACTGAACACAAATTTCATGACGATGATGGTCTCCGAGGTACCTGGTGCCCAGGGTGGAACTCGTCGCCTGGGACGATCGAATAATTCGCGAGACGATCGAATTCGCGAAATGAAGATTGGATTGAAAAACTGAAAAATACGTGTTCAATATTTTTCAAAAATCTATCTAATGACACTAAACACGATCCCCCACTCCAACCCCTGGAGGTGGGGTGGGGGTAACTTTAAAATCTTAAATAGAAACCCCCATTTGTTATTGCAGTTTGGATTGTTTACGTAAAAATAAGCAACTTTTATTCGAGAAATTTTTTCGAATTGTGGATAGGTGGCGCTATAATCGCAAAAAACGATTTATCGTGATACCATAGGTAAATTATAGAAACGGTCTAATATCCCGAGAAATACACTTCCTAATAAAAAACCAAAAAATACGTGTTTAATATTTTTCAAGAACCTATCGAATAACATCAAACACGACCCTCCACTCCACCCCCTGGAGGTGGGGTGAGGGGTAACTTTAAAATCAAACAGGAATCCCCATGTTTCATTGCAGGTTTGTATTCCTTATAAAAAAATAAGTAACATTTATTCGAAAAAATTTTTAGAATAATTGTTGATAGATGGCGATAATAAATAGTGTTTTTCCGATTATAGCGCCATCTATCCATAATTCGAAAAAATGTTACGAATAAAAGTTACTTATTTTTACGTAAGAAATCCAAATCTGAAATAAAAAGGGGGGCTCCTATTTAAGATTTTAAAGTTACCCCCCACCCCACATCCGGTGGTGGAGTGTAGGGTAACGTTTGATGTTACTCCATAGGCTCTTGAAAAATATTAAACACGTCTTTTTTGGTTTTTTATTTGGAAGTGTATTTCTCGCGATATTAGACCGTTTCTATAATTTACTTATGGTATCACGATAAATCGTTTTTTCCGATTATAGCCTCATCTATCAAAAATTCGAAAAAATGCCTCGAATAAAAGTTGCTTATTTTTACGTAAGCAATCCAAATCTGCAATAACAGATGGTGGTTTCTATTTAAGATTTTAAAGTTACCCCCACCCCACCTCCAGGGGGTGGACAGGGGGTCGTGTTTAGTGTCATTCGATAGATTTTTAACAAATATTAAACACATATTTTTTAGTTTTTCGATCGAATTTTTATTTCGCGAATTATTCTATCGTTCCGCGAATTATTCGACCGCCCCAGGCGACGAGTTCCACCCTGGGCGCCAGGTACTTCGGAGACCATCGCCGTCACGAAATTCGTGTTCGGTGACCTCCAAAACCCCCAGGTATAAAAATTGAACTCATTTCCGTCAATATCTCCTGAGTTCTATATTTTTCATTTTCCATCACTTCGAGATGCACTTTGAAAATGCATTTTCTTATGCACAAAAATTTTTGCCGGAGATCAATTTAGTTCAAAAAATTGCCTGACACTCTCTCGAATCGAATGCAAAAAATTGCATGACGATTCATCTTACTGCACAAAATTCCTACTTCGTTGCCTCTCCTATATTATTAATATAGGTATAGAATCATAAGTTTCGGTTCTAGCAATAAAATTGCTGGTAAATAACTTCCACTTGTATTTTGCTAATTTGCCCAGAGTACCTCTATTATTACATACGCTCAGAAACATATAGTGAAAACTAAAATATTAAGGAAACACAAACCACAAACCTCTACCATGATGGAACACAAAATGTCAAATAGCAATGAAGCAATATAAAGCATCTTTCAACAAAATGAAAAAACATAATAACGTGTAACTAACATCATTGAGTAGAAAAAACAGAGTACCTATATTTATACAGTGAGCACGTAAAGGTTGGAATAAATTCATTTTCTTGAGAATGGACGATTTTGGAAAAAAAACCCGAAACCGGTCAATTTTTATTTTTAAATTACGACTTTTTGGCATATTTATCATACTACTAGTGACGTCACCCATCTGGACGTGATGACATAATTGATAATTTTTTTAAAGGAGAATAGGGGTCGTGTGGTAGCTCATTTGAAAGGTAATTCAATTCTTTATTCAGTAATATAGACATTAACATAATTATTTATACAGGGTATCGGAAAAAATTTGTTTGAATTAAATTTATTGACATAAAAAGTGAATGTGTGTAATTTATTTAATTCAAAATACATTTTACTGCTATCAGAAAACAGGAAAAAAATGTTTATTTGGCAAATAAATATTGTTTTTTGCTTAAATTCAATATTAAAGCAGCCATCCACCAGCCTTGTTACAATTTGAACATTTAATTTAAGCGAAAAGCAAAGATTATTTTTCAAATGAACATATTTTCTGTTTTCTGAGAGCAATAAATTGTGTTTTGAATTAAATAAATTACATACATTCTTCTTTTTATGTCAATAAATATAATCAAAAAAAAATTTTTTAGACACCCTGTATAAATAATTATGTTAATGTTTATACTACTGAATAGAGAATTGAATTACCTTTCAAATGAGCTATCACACGACCCCTATTCTCATTTAAAAAACTCATCGATGACGTCATCATGCCCAGATGGGTGACGTAACTAGTATGATATATATGCCAAGAAGTCGTAATTTAAAAATAAAAATTGACCTGTTTCGGGATTTTTTCCAAAATCGTCCATTCTCGAGAAAATAAATTTATTCCAACCTTTACGTGCTCACTGTATAAACACAACACCTTTATCTACAGTCTGGTGCAATAGTCGTAATATCAGGAAAAAACAAATTTTTTCTGCAGCCGTTCCAAAAATAAAACTTTCGGTATAATTTATTAAATCGAAAGTACCATTTTACACAACTCGTACCGACAGTAGCTACTTTCGGGACTATTTTTTTCACTTTCTCTCTCTCAATTAATATCTCAAAAAATAGTAAAAGTACTGACACGTCTAACACTAATTTCAATACTGCCATTTCTGTTAATATTCTTAACAATATCAATGTAAATAAATGTTATTGTGTTATTAATATTCATAAGTAGATTTTTCTAATGTTAAATTCACGAGAGTAACTTAAAAGTGTTTAATAAAAGTTCATAAGTAAAATTTATCCATATATCTTTTTAACATACAAAACGGCTGTAGAAAAAATATTGTATGTAACACGATCCAAAAAGTGATTTTACGAGACTCCCAAGATTCCAGGACTCGCCAACGGCTCGCCCTGGAAACTTCGTTACTCGTCTCGTAAAATATCACTTTCGGAACTTGTTACGTAAATTACTATTACCAAGTCCCTTTTATTACTCATAATACTAATTTAATAATGCCAAGTCCAAATCCCAAGGTCAAGATGGCTCCACAACCAAAACAACAGGAACTTTATTATTACTATAAACAGAATAAGAACAAATCATCCAATGTCATCAAGCTATAAATGTAAAATTGGTTTAATTGAAAATTCCTCATGTTTATGTGGTGAATGATGAACAACTGGGGGACTTAAGGTGGTATGACACAATGTTAAAATTTATATAGTTTTTAGGTACAGTTACCGTCACTATTTCAAAACCAATCTTCAACTTAGGGGTATGTACGTGAACTGTAGACTTTCTATTTTAATAGTATCTAGTTAAAATTTCCAAAGAAAGCAGTATATTTTTTATAACTGTACATAAAGGAGTCCATGTCATAACTTACTTATTAACTTGCTATAAAAATTCGTTTTGCATAATAATTTTTGAACTTGGGTGGAAAATAACTACCAGAAACGATTAATTATGCAAAAAGCTTTATTTTAAACAAAATTTCATTGTCCATACTGCCATAATTTTTAAATTAAAGTTGGATTTATAGTTTGACGTAGCGTAGACGTAGACGCAACGCAGACGGAAGAAACGGACTGGAAACGTAAGAAAATAATATGCCAATTTATAATTCGACGTAGCGGAATTTTTGCGCATGAGTAGAAAGAATGACTTAATTCAACAACATAGCCTATGCCCTATGCTATAAATTATACATTATACGAACCGTAAACAAACTTTGTGTTTATTTCTTTATACTATTATTTTATTATAATATATAGGTATCCGTTTTGGTGTTACATGGATTAGGAAATACACGAAGGTATGCTCCTTAGTGCCGTGGTATTTCCAACTATTTTGTTTCATTTCCTACTCTTTAAAATATTTAATGTTTATTGGATTTACCTATCGTATATGTGTGGATACCCCAGAATTAAACTAATAAACAACTCATGTTTATCTGAAATATTGAAACTACACCATGATATATTTTTATTAAATTAATAACTTAAGGCCCGGTGGTCTGTTCACCTCCGAATAACTATTTATTGGGAAGTTTATCCGGCAGATTTCATGTAAATTTGTCAAATAAACCTCCGAATAATAGTTTAATAAATACTTTTATTCGGAGGTGAAAAGACCGGGCCTAATTGTAACAAATAATTAACAAAATTCAAATATGTTAATAAACACCTTAACCTTACAAAATGGATGAGGGCGTGTCCACTTTGGGCTTTGGGTGACAGAACAAAATTATTGATTTTGATTGGCCAGACATAAGAAACGCACTGTAAAAGATGAAAGTTGGTCAACTCTTCCGTTACGCTACGTTTTTCTTACGTTCCGTCAGGCGCTTGCGTTCATTTATAAACAAGAGTACACAAAACTCGGTGTTGAACTTTTCCAGTGCGTCTACGTTACGTCTACGTCTATGCTACGTCAAACTATAAATCCAACTTAACTGTACCTAAAAGTAAAAATTTTAGTTAAAAGCTGCAATCTGGGGATTTTGTTGAAATTACAGCAATAAGTTGGCATTTTTCTAGTGATAAATTAGTTTCGCTGTCACTTAATAGATGAGAAGATGAGTTCACGTGTCATTTAGTAGATGGCAGCAGTGATGTATTAAATGGAGACAGATGCGCGTTTGCCGGATTTTAAGAAAATCTACAAACAATTGAAAACGAGTTTTGTAACCACGGAAATACGATGAATCACGCGGTTTTTTTAGAAAAGTGGCCCCACCCCCTCCCAGTACGCATTTTGGACCTTGTTTGACTTTCACTTTCAATCATGATTGTATAACGTCACAGTGTCTTAACAATACAAATATACATTTTTTATGCTTGAAACCATGACGTTATACGAATGGTTGAAAGTTAAACGAGGTTCAAAATGACTCAAAGTGTTTACTGGGGGATTATACTAGTTTTGACATAATACATAAATAACATAAGTAAGCTCTAGTATGTTATGTGGGGCGGATCTAAAAACAATTTCAGTTTTATTCACTTTCTGGCAAATTTAATTTTTATAGGGCCGCAAATAATGCATTGTTCGGATACAATTAGCGTCTCTTTGTAAAGACGATGACGTCGACATTTTTACACACATTACACATGCCAATGGCCATTAGTATTTGTTGAGGCATTATCCTAATAAAAAAATTGTAGACAAAACAATATTGTATAATCATTGATTAATTTATGTCAAATATTTCCGTAAGTGAAAAAAAATATTGAAATTTACTGGAGTAATAATTAGATAAACCGATATGCAGACGATACAGTTGTGGTTGCTAGCAGTATCGACAGGCCTGTCATACCCGGGTACCTACAAAGAGCGAGTGAAAAAAGAGATTTTAACCATCAACATAAATATATAAAACAAAAATGGACACTGGTGAGCAAAACTCAAAAACCTGCCAGACAATTGAAAATAAAAAACCAATTCAACACGTAGAAGTATATGTATACCTTGGAACAGTCGTCAACTAGAAATGGGATCAAACAACCGAAATACGATGTAGAATTGAAAAGGCCAGAGCTACATTTAACATGAGAAATATATTCAATCATTGCGACATATCTGTCCCACTAAAAATACGGCTGCTAAAATGCTATGTATTTCCAGTCTTGTTGTATGGAGCAGAGACCTGGACAATAACGGAAACATTATCGAAAAGGCTAGAGGTATTCGAAATGTGGGTGTACCGACTTATCCTCAAAATGTCCTGGACGACTCACACTACCAACGTAGAGGTATTGCGATGAGGAGAAAACAAAAATGAGAAATCTGTTTCACAATAGAAACGGAAACCTGAATACCTCGATCATATTATGAGACATGATAAATATCGTATACTGCCACTGACAATACAGAGTAAAATAGAGAGCAAACGTGGACCCAGAAGAAGAAGACACTCATGGCTTCAAAACTTACGCCAATGGTTTGGACTAACGTGCCAATGTCCGCAACGGACGAGGCACATGAAGAAGAAGAAGAAGAATTTACAATGAGATATTCTTCTTCTCACGGTGCTTATTCGTTCCGAATGTTGGCGATCAGCATGGCTATCCTAACTTTGCTGCTGCTATTCGGAATAGTCTGTTTGTCGATGTAGGTATTGAACCAGTTTCTCAGATATATTCTTCTTCTCCCTGGTCCTCTCTTCCCAATACCTTGCCCTGAAGAATGAGTAGCGGCAATCTCTATTCATTCCTCATAACATGGCCAAGATATTCTACTTTGCGCTCTTTGATAATAATGTGTGTTAATAATCTCGCATTCCTTGCCCATTATACGTAAGACCTCAACATTAGTCACACGACCCATCCAGGAAATTCTTAAAATGCGACTGTAATACCACATCTTGAATGCCTTGAGTTTTCTTAAAGAAGTTTCGGAAAGAGTCCAGGCTTCTACTCAGTATAATAATCTAGAAAATACATAGGATCTGATAATAGAAATTTTGTTAACAAGTGGTAAATGTGACTTCTGAAACGAGACTTCATCATTATGAACGCTGATCTCGCTTTTCCTATGCGTTGTTTTATTTCACTAGAGTGGTCTCATTGACTGTTTATGTAGGTACCAAGGTATGTGTAGCTGTCCACTCTGTCAATTGGTTGTTGGTTAACCAAAAGCCGTGTATGTAATATATTTCGCTCTTAATGACTACCATTACTTTCTTTTTTTTTCGTATTGAAATTCCATGTTCACTACTTATGTCTTATATGCGCGACATTATTCTTTGCAAATCATCTAGGCTATCTGCAAAAACTACTGCGTCGTCGGCATATCTAATGTTGTTTAGATCTATCATCTAATCCAGTTTCCTCCAAGATAATTTATGAGTATGTGCAGCTTATCATGTTGTACTCTATCAAATGCCTTTTTGTAGTCGATAAAACAAATATATAGCACTTAGACAGTCAATAGAGCCTCTCGGGTGCCTAAGGGCAAGGCATTGCGGAATCAAATCTTTGTCCGTGATACATTGTTCTTCGCATTTTTTATATAGGTATTCTGCAGTATATTACTTTTAAAAATGTTTTAAGTAAGTGGTTCATTAGGCTAATTATTATTCTGCCTCGCATGTTGAAATGAGAAATGAAATGAAAATGTGAAATTTTCCGAGGAAAAAACTTTCCCTGTTGAAAAAACATTCAATATGAAAAAAGTTATTGTAGTGACTCTGTTTTTCAATTGACTTACGTATTTTACATTTATTAAAAATACTAATTTTATACTCGATCTTCATTCTGAGAATTAGCATAATTCTTTTTTGGTCATTTAGATAGGCACTTACTTGTATTTCAAATAATTGCAAATTTCTTTAGTTTGAAATAAATCCTTTTGAGCAGGTAAAGAATTACGAATTGCCGTATAATACAATATTAAATAATAAACTATATCCAAATGAATGAACGTTTAGTATCTATTAATGAGAATTTACCCTAGGCAGGTAAAGAAAGGATTAACAACTGTCGTCTGTAAATACAAAGTACGATTAAGATCGAGATGTGCCGAGCCTAAGTTGCAATACATGGCATCAATGCGGTGTCGTTCAGAGAACTAAATTTAATAATAAAATATATGTACGTGCTGCCATCTATTCAAAGAACTGTTAAACGTTAGTTTAAAAATTGGCCACCTATTTTGACCATAGCGTACTAATACCCCCTTAACACATTATAGTTGGCTGTTCATTAAATAGTGAAAGCACATATAAATTTTATAATGAAGTAATTAATAACAAAATTGGTATACCCATAAATTTAAACTGTATAATTTTCAATAAGAATATTAATATACGTTACTGGTTATGGTAGGGGAGCCCAAGCGGGGATTTTTGCAGTTACTCGAGCGCGTCAGATTATGAGAAACCTGGTACCCTGCAGATGTACCTCTACCATATATTGGCTCTTAACACAGGGGAGTTCGTTAGGGGGCCCGAAAAAAAATTAATCTTTAGAAAAAAATCGAAATCCATATAGTCCAGGACGCAAGGTACCTTAAGCTAGCATGGCCACATGAGCAAAACTCAATTTAACCTATGCCATAATTTTTCACCAATTTTTCACTAATTTATTACCACCCTAATAATTTTTCACCCCTTAACCCCACTTCAGGAGAGATGTCACGCTAGCTTAATATTCAAGCTAGCAAAATTCTCGATAAAACGGCATTGCATAAGCCGAATTCAATTTAACCTATGCAATAATTTTTCACCCAGCTAAACTAATTTATTACTACCCTAATAATTTTGCAATCCTTAACCCCACTTCAGGAGAGATGTCACGCTAGCTTAATATTCAAGCTAGCAAAATTCTCAATAAAACGGCATTGCAAGAGCGGAATCCAATTTAATCCATGCAATAATTTTTCATCCATGTTAAACTAATTTATTACGACCCTAATAATTTTTCACCCCTTAACCCCACTTCAGGAGAGCTTAAGCCTTTAGCTTAAGCTAGCGTGACATCTCTCCTGAAGTGGGGTTAAGGGGTGAAAAATTATTAGGGTCGTAATAAATTAGCTTAACATGCAATGCCGTTTTATCGAGAATTTTGCTAGCTTGAATATTAAGCTAGCGTGACATCTCTCCTGAAGTGGGGTTAAGGGATGAAAAATTATTAGGGTGGTAATAAATTAGCTTAACATGGGTGAAAAATTGTTACATAAGTAAAATTGGATTCCAATCATGCAATGTCGTTTTATCGAGAATTTTGCCAGCTTGAATATTAAGCTAGCGTGACATCTCTCCTGAAGTGGGGTTAAGGTGTGAAAAATTATTAGGGTGGTAACAAATTAGATTAATATGGGTGAAAAATTATTGCATAGGTTAAATTGGATTCCGCTCATGGAATGGCGTTTTATCGAGAATTTTGCTAGCTTGAATATTAAGCTAGCGTGACATCTCTCCTGAAGTGGGGTTAAGGGGTGAAAACTTATTAGGGTAGTAATAAATTACTTTAGCATGGGTGAAAAATTATTGCGTAGGTTAAATTGAATTCCGCTCATGCAATGCCGTTTTATCGAGAATTTTGCTGGCTTGAATATTAAGCTAGCGTGACATCTCTCCTGAAGTGGGGTTAAGGGGTGAAAAATTATTAGGGTGGTAATAAATTAGTTTAATATGGGTGAAAAATTATTGCATAGGTTAAATTGGATTCCGCTCATGCAATGCCGTTTTATCGAGAATTTTGCTAGCTTGAATATTAAGTTAGCGTGACATCTCTCCTGAAGTGGGGTTAAGGGGTGAAAAATTATTAGGGTGGTAATAGATTAGTTTAATATGGGTGAAAAATTATTGCCTAGGTTAAATTGGATTCCGCTCATGCAATGCCGTTTTATCGAGAATTTTGCTAGCTTGAATATTAAGCTAGCGTGACATCTCTCCTGAAGTGGGGTTAAGGGGTGAAAAATTATTAGGGCGGTAATAAATTAGTTTAACATGGATGAAAAATTATTGCATAGGTTAAATTGGATTCCGCTAATGCAATGCCGTTTTATCGAGAATTTTGCTAGCTTGAATATTAAGCTAGCGTGACATCTCTCCTGAAGTGGGGTTAAGGGGTGAAAAATTATTAGGGTGGTAATAAATTAGTGAAAAATTGGTGAAAAATTATGGCATAGGTTAAATTGGGTTTTGCTAATGTGGCTATGCTAGCTTAAGGTACCTCAGGACGCATCTGTTTTGAGATGGACGTTGAGAGGTGACTCATATTTTTTTTACAGAAATTTCTTGGAAAAAAACTTATATAATAATAATTGAGTTATCCTCCTACTGAAAAAGTTCCGGAACATTGTTTAAATAATCAAAATGTCAAAAGATGAAGGAAAATTTCGACTTTTTTCTTCGTTTTTTGATTATAACTCTATTCATTTCCAAAAAAAGCTGTACTGACATAAAAGTTGCTTAACGAAATTTCCTACCATATAGGATTGGTTAAAAATTTTAAAAATTGTCACCCTTATTGAAAAATAGCAATAATTGCGAAAAAACCATAAAAAAACAAGTATTCGTATTTTACGTTTTTCAACCATTTATGCTACACTTAGGACCTTCATATCTGACCCAGAAAAACTTTATGATATAATAAAAGAATACTGGAAATTTCATTAAGATCGGTTGAACAGATTTTGCAAAATCAATTTTGCAATCCAGCTTTCGCAAAAAATGCATTTTTTTTCAAAATGTAGCAGGACTTAAAGAAAGCAGATAACAAGTTGATTTATTTTACATATAAAAGAATTCATTTTCAATTCGCAAAATTAAAACCGGTTACCTACTACGCCGTCAGGATTTTTTTGAAATAAACATTAATTTTTTTTCAACTGTCTACAACAATTTTGTAGTTAATCAAATTCCTATTTTTAAATTTGAGAAATCTGCGAATGTAATAGACTAAGAGCCGCTATAGGTGAAATTTCTTAATCATTTTAGGCACGATGGGACCCTATAACTTAAATAGTAGAACCTAAAAGAAAACTTTTGAACACTGTGCCGTCACTTTTCAGTGGCACATGCGTCGACAGTGGCGCATCAAACTTTCCACTTATGGACGGGATAAATAAATTAAAAGTTACCCTCCCTTACTAACAGAATTAATTTTTTTTTATTTTTTTAAGTTCTATGTGATAAATACATAGGATTCAGTGTAATTTTAACCCACCACCCCCCTTCCCCCTGCCCCCACCATCAAAAACTTCATTTTTCGTTTTTATTTTTTTTTGGTGGGATGCAATCAATTTTAACATTTCAAAAAATTCACACGCATAGTTAAGGCTTTTATAAAACACGTCTATTTTTTATAGACCTGTAGGTTGAGTGTACATAACCTCAAAAAAATTTTAATTTTTTTTGGAAAAAAGTATATAACTTTTTTTTGGGGATAGCTGTAGATCTAATTTTTTCTTAGTCTTGTGTATTTCATCAAACACTATATTTTTAATTTTTTTCAGATTTTTCTGTAACGGTGGTAACCTTCAAAAATCCAAAAGACTGTTTTTTAAGGAGGTTTTGGGGGGTTTGAACGTGTTTTTCTGATTTTTAAATATTCTAAAGGACTCAGTTACTTCAAGTTACATATAACCTACAAAAACAAAATTGATTTGATATATTATGAAGTCTATAAAATAGGGAAAATCCCCCAAAAGCCACCAAAAAACTGTTTTTCGGATATTTGAAGGTGGGGAGCCTTACGGAAAAATCTGAAAAAAATTAAAAATATAGTGTTTAATAAAACACACAAGATTAAGAAAAAATTAGACCTCCAGCTGTTCTTCAAAAAAGTTATAGCTTTTTTGAAAAAAAAAATTTCTTTTAATTTTTTGAGGTTATGTACACTCTACCTATGGGTCTATAAAAAATAGGCATGTTTTATAAAAGCCTCAGCTATGCGTGTGAACTTTTTGAAATTTTAAAATTGATTGCATCCCACAAAAAAAAAAAATAAAAAACGAAAAATGAAGTTTTTGATGGTGGGGGCAGGGGGAAGGGGGGTGGTGAGTTAAAATCACGCTGAATCCTATGTGTTAATCACATAGAACTTAAAAAAATAAAAAAATTTAATTCTGTTAGTAAGGGAGGGTAACTTTTAATTTATTTATCCCGTCTATAAGTGGAAAGTTTGATGCGCCACTGTCGACGCATGTGCCACTGAAAAGTGACGGCACAGTGTTCAAACGTTTTCTTTTAGGTTCTACTATTTAAGTTATAGAGTCCCATCGTGTCTAAAATGATTAAAAAATTTCACCTATAGCGGCTCTTAGTCTATAAGCAATTATGTTGTTGAGTAACCCGTGGAAACTTACCAAGGGACCTGACGAAGTTCCATTGTATTTTTTAAAAAAGTGTGTATACGCTTTGGCAGAACCAATACACCATTTATTTAACCTATCACTAACATCAGAGATATTTCCCGATTTCTGGAAATCTAGTTTTGATTGTAAAAACATAATAATTGGTGAACAACATGGTTTTAGCCAAGGTAAATCCACAGTTACAAATCTCGTGTATTATACAAATTTTATCATTAACTCGTTGGAGTCTGGTTCTCAGGTCGATTCAATCTATGCTGATTTTTCAAAAGCTTTCGATAGAGTCAATCATGAGATCTTGATTGCCAAACTTTGTGGCTATGGCATTAGCGATAACATCTCAAATTGGATTAAACATTATTTGTCTAATCGTTCTCAAATGGTTAAATATGGTAGTTTTTGTCAAAACCAATTCATATAACATCAGGTGTTCCATAAGGTTCTCATTTGGGTCCACTGCTTTTTAATATATTTGTTAACGGTTTACAAACAGTAATTAACTCTGATCAATTTCTCTTATTCGCTGATGACATAAAAATCTTTAGATCTATTGCTTGCCTCTCTGATTGTGAATGTTTGCAGTTGTCCTTAAATAATTTTTCACGTTGGTGTGAAGTAAATGTTTTAAACTTAAATCTAAAAAAATGTTTTAAAATCACGTTTAGTAACACGCAGGCTTCTTTTAATAATAATTACACACTTCCCTTTCGCCACTGAATTTATTTTTACATGTAAGAGACTGAAACTATTCAGTTTTATAATCAAAATGATTAATTTAGACACATTATATATATAATTAGTCGTAAAATTCTCATTTGTCCATTATAAGAAGGTGGGAACTTTTGGCCCCAACAGTAGTTTTGACTGGGATTTTAAGGTCCCATCAGTAATAAAAATGCCATGCACGTGTCAAAATACATCGATGTTTAGGTTAGGAAATTCAATTATGTTATATGACACCAGTGTTGCCAGTTGTCGACGGTAGACTATCAATTACTGAAATATTTCATTTGCACGTAAAAGCGGTTATATTTATAGCCATCAGTAAACCTGAACTAGCGGCCGGGAACTATAGTTCCTCGCAGGCGCAGTGGCGAAAGGGTTAATGGTACTGTTCTGCAAGAGATACATCAGGTACGGGATTTGGGTATAACACTGGATAGAAAACTGAACTTTAATGATCATATTAATGACATAACTTCACGTGCCCTTAAAATGTTGGGATTTATCCAGAGAAATTCAAAGGACTTTTCAGTTTTTACCTTTAAAATATTATACTGTTCGCTAGTGCGATCAATTATAGAATACTGCTGTATTATATGGTGTCCTTTTTATAATAGCCAGAAAACTCAATTAGAAAAAGTTCAAAACAGATTTTTAAGGATATGTGGTTATAAAATGGGTTTAAAACATGGAGATTATAATTACGGTTATATTCTTAATCAAATTAAAATGAACAAATTAGAGACACGAAGAGCTGAATTCGAATTATATTTTTTACATAAGCTTCTAAATGGATTTATTAATTGCCCTGAAATTTTGAGATTAATCTCATTTAATATACCTATGCGAAGAACCCGTAATTCTGACCTGTTTTTTGTAGATTTCCATTCTACTAATTATGGACTTAATGAAGTTATTTCTAGGATGTTACGTACGGCGAACAATTACCAAACAGATTTAGAATTATTTAATACTTCAACTGCATCATTTAAAAAACTATTTTCAAAAAACTATTTTTTCCCAAGAGAATCACATGAATACATTCAACTCAAAAATATCCGGAGGTATAAATGGTTCCCCAATCGGATCTCCGGGGGGAACGGTCTTGAATGTTAGAAATGTACGAGCAAACTTAAGAAAGACATTAAAGATAGGCACCTGGAATACACGCAGCTTATTTGAAGCCGGAAAGCTGGCTAACCTAACTCAAGAAATGTGCAGAATCGATCTAGATATCCTGGGGATCTCAGAAACCTGGTGGCCTGGATCCGGTAAATGCACCACAGAGAGCGGAACATTCTTTTACTCAGGCAATGACGACCGCGATCATAGAAAAGGCGTCGGGATTATGATAAGTAAAAAATTGATGAGAGCTGTCACAGAGTTTGTACCATATTCCGACCGCACAGCCTTGGTAAAACTTGAAGCGAAGCCAAATAATCTCAACATCATACAGGTCTATGCACCAACTGCAGATGGAGCAGATGAAGAGGTGGAAAACTTTTATAGTGAAATCAAAGAATTGCTTAAATTGACAAAGAAACATGATGTTAACATAATTATGGGAGATTTTAATTCCAAAATAGGGAAAGGCAGCTTTGAAGACGTAGTTGGACCTTATGGTCTTGGAACAAGGAACGAAAGGGGTGACCGACTTGTACAATTTTGTCAGGAAGAAAACATGAGAGTTACCAACACATGGTTCCAACTTCACCCCCGTCGCCTTTATACTTGGAAATCTCCAGCCGATAGAGCTCAGAACATAATAAGAAATCAGATAGACTTCATTCTCATCAACGGTAGATTCAGCACAACTGTCAAAAGAGCTTGCACATATCCTGGAGCAGATGTGCCTTCTGACCATGTACTATTAGTGGCCGTCATAAAGATCGCTCTTTCATGCAAAAACAAGCCTGAAACTCAACAACAGATCGCATTGGATAAACTGAAAGATCCAATGATACAAGCAGAAATAAGTAATGAAATAAACACACAAATTCAAATATTGACGACAAAAATTACCGAAGATCTAACACCAACATGGAATACAATTACAAGTGCTGTAACAGACATCATGAAAAGCAACTTGGGGTACAAACCAAAGAACAAGAAGCAAAAATGGATGACAGAAGAAATACTATTACTAATGGATGAACGACGACGACACAAGAATGACCCAGATGGCAGCAATATGTATAAAAACATTAACAGGCAAATAAAAGCAAAGATAAGAATAGCAAAAAATGAATGGCTTAAGCAACAATGTATCGATCTAGAACATTTACAACGACAGCACGACGATCGGAATTTACATAAAAAGCTTAAGGAGACTGCTGGAATATACAGAAAGCGAAGACCAACTATTATAGTTAATCAGGATAACCAGGTAGTGCTAGGTGAAAAAGAGAAAATTCATATATGGGAAAACTATATTCAGGAGGTCTTTCATGACGAAAGACCCATGAGTGAAGTTTATACAGACGACCAGCTGACTGGCCCTTCAATTACTAAAGAGGAAATAGAAAAGGCAATATTATATTCAAAAACAATAAGGCACCTGGATCTGATGAAATCCCTTCAGAAATACTCAAACTACTAGATGAAAGGGGAATTTCAGCACTACATAAAATATTTAATTTTATTTATGAAACTGGTTGCTATCCTCAGCAGTGGTTGCTCTCTACATTTATTCCCCTACCCAAAAAAGTCAATGCAAAAAGATGTGAGGATCACAGACTCATTAGCCTGATGAGTCACACTTTAAAAATATTCTTAAAAATACTACATCAAAGATTATACAAAAAATGTGAATGGGACATCAGTGATTCTCAGTTTGGGTTTAGGCAAGGTTTGGGAACAAGAGAAGCAATAGTAGCAACACAGGTGTTGGTCCAAAATTGTTACGATCAGAGGAAGGACGTATTCCTGTGCTTTCTAGACTACGAGAAAGCGTTTGATCGTGTCCAACATCACAAGTTAATGCAGATCCTCAAGAAGCTTGATATAGACCAAAAAGACATAAGATGCATTGAAAACTTGTACTGGTATCAGGCAGCACAATTAAAAATAGACAATTCTATATCCAAATCCATACATATAAGAAGGGGTGTTCGGCAGGGATGTGTGCTTTCCCCTCTTTTATTTAACATTTATTCGGAAGCCATATTTCAAGAGTCTTTGGAAGATGCAGAGATGGGAATCAAAGTGAATGGAGTATTAATCAACAACATACGATATGCTGATGATGCTGTCTTAATTTGCGACAACATAGCAGATCTTCAACAACTTGTCACTATAATCGGAGAATACAGTAAGCGACTGGGATTAGAGATTAATACCAAAAAGACCAAATTCATGATCATCTCCAGAAACTTGGATGCATTTGAAAACTCCACCATAACACTGAATACTAAGTCCATTGAGAGAGTGAGCAAATTCAAATACCTAGGAACGTGGCTTTTTGAAGACTGGGCATCGGACAGGGAAGTAAAATGTCGCATTGAGCAAGCTCGACAAGCTTTCGTAAAATTCAGGAAGGTACTGAGCTGCTCAGAGTTCGACCTTACACAGACTAAGGTTTACTAAATGCTACGTGTGGTCGGTGCTGCTATATGGCATAGAGGGCTGGACACTCAAAACGAGGGATATAAACAGATTAGAAGCCTTCGAAATGTGGCTTTATCGCCGTATCCTAAAGATACCATGGACGGCGAAAGTCACAAATGTGGATGTCCTTAAAAGAATCAACCAAGAACGTCAGCTTTTCGAAAACATCAAGAAAAGAAAAACGGCGTATTTGGGTCACATCATGCGAAACGAAAAATACCAGTTCCTTCAACTTATAATCCAGGGTAAAATTGAAGGCAAGAGAGGAATAGGACGCAAGAAAATGTCCTGGCTCCGAAACATAAGGCAATGGACAGGGATTACCGACATACAATCACTGATACACATTGCAAGAAACAGAGAGTTAATGGAAAATGTGATCGCCAACATCCATTAGTGGATTTGCATTTGAAGAAGAAGAAAATTTAAAAAACATGTTAAAAAACTGTTGTAGCTAGCTTATGTATCTTACTGTATTTTATACATATTGTACAAAAACTGAAAAAGAGTTTAGCCCGTCAATAAATAAATAAAATAAATAAATAAATTTTTGGTGCTACGCGCTGGACAATGACCTGTCAAAAACTATCGAATATTACGTCTGTGGACAAACAAATGTGTTGCTGTTAATAATTGTTAAGTTGGTGTTTTAGTTTTTATTGTTTTGAGAACAGACACAAAAGTACGATAATTGTACTGACTTTTTAAATAGTTTTTAAAAGCAACATGTACTTAAGTGTAATTTTAGCATTGTAATGAAAAATTATATATTCTATTTGGAAAATGTAAAATGTTCGATTCACACAAGTTGATTTCCACCAAAATGTTTACCAATCTTTATCTAATATATTATTTTCTTACTCTATAGTTTGTTGTATTTTAATATTTTAATTCCACAAAAATCAAACTAATTTGATTATTGTTTGTGAAATATTGTTTCAACAATTATTGCATATTTTATGTTTAAAAATAATTAACTTTTATTCTCTAAGTTAAAATAGTGCGCCAAACCTCTGGTCTTCTTTGATTACGGCTAAACTATGAGATATACAAAAAAATGTCTATAACAAAACTAATGTGTATCAAAGAGGTCTATAATTTAAAATTATTTTCAATTATACAGGGTGAGTCCGAACGACGGTATGAACCAAAGTTGTATTTTTTTAAATGGAACACCCTGTATATTAAATCATTTTTGAATATATTATTTAAAAATATGAAAAATTTCTATAAGGTCTTATAGGTATAAAGTTAACAATTTTCAAAATATTTACATTTTTATTGAGAAAAATGGTAATATTTATAGGGTTGTGGATTATGTTTCCAAGGAAATAAAAATTTAGGTGATAGGTCAAAGTTTTTAAAATATAGTGTTATTTTTAAATAATTTAATATTTTTTACTTTTAGCCATAAAATATACAGTGTGATCACTATTTGCAAATACAAAATTTTCTCATTTTTTTTAAATGGGACACCCTGTATATTAGTTTTGCGTTTGGTAGTAAATATTACAACCTTTCTTTTGGTATAAGGTTGTATGTACCTAGCATGTTTCGTTTTGTAGATATTTTAAAAAAAACTATAGATATTACGTTTTTGCGGATTTTTTATTTAAAATTTTTTTTGCAAAAAAAGTAATTATAATCTGGTTTTAGAAACATACACTAAAATATAAAATATGAAAATAAAAACGTAATTAAAGATTAAAATAAATCGTATGCTAGTACAATTCAATTGAATTTAATAACTTTAAATTATTTTACAAAAAATATTTTACCATATTAATGAATACATAAATTAGTTACTAAATTAAATAAACAACCAAATTTTAAATCAATCGTAGTAATTCTTCTACCGCAGCAACTTTCCTGTACCAAATTAATTGTTAGTTATATTGTATTTACGAGTAAGATCAGGTAATAACTTTTTAATTTACCTACATCTTGAGAACGTATAAAGTATGCTTTGAAACAAATGAACGTGAACGTTATGGAAGTATATTAAGAAGTAAAAGTATCTATGTACCTACTCGTGTCACCAAACTGGTAATAATTTCTAATGGTTTCGCCCAAAACAAATGTCATATCCAAAAATTTTTCGGTTAAAAAATTAAAATTTAAAATATAAAAAATTGTTACAAAAATTTCAACTACAAAAGTATTACCAGCTTTTGTGACACCAGTAAATACTATTTATATTAATAAATAATTTGGCTGATACATTTAACATTCATTTGTTTCAAAGCATACTTTATAATAATTTTTATATTCTCAAGATGTATGTAAGTAAAAAAAGGTAAATTAAAAGTTTAACTCAATACAATTTAACTAACAATTCATTTGGTACAGGAAAGTTGCTGTAGTAGAAAAATTACTACGGTTGATTTAAAATTTGGTTGTTTATTTAATTTAGTAACTAATTTATGCATTCATTAATATGGTAAAATATTTTTTGTAAAATAATTTAAAAGTATAAAATTCAATTGAATTGTACTAGCATACGATTTATTTTAATCTTTAATTACGTTTTTATTTTCATATTTTATATTTTAGTGTATGTTTCTAAAACCAAATTATAATTTTTTTTTTTTTGCAAAAAAAATTTTAAATAAAAAATCCGCAAAAACGTAAAATCTATAGTTTTTTTTTAAATATCTACAAAACGAAACATGCTAGGTACATACAACCTTATACCAAAAGAAAGGTTGTAATATTTACTACAAAACGCAAAACTAATATACAGGGTGTCCCATTTAAAAAAAATGAGAAAATTTTGTATTTGCAAATAGTGATCACACTGTATATTTTACGGCTAAAAGTAAAAAATATTAAATTATTTAAAAATAACACTATATTTTAAAAACTTTGACCTATCACCTAAATTTTTATTTCCTTGGAAACATAATCCACAACCCTATAAATATTACCATTTTTCTCAATAAAAATGTAAATATTTCCAAAATTATTAACTTTAGGCCTATAACACCTTATACAAATTTTTCATATTTTTAAATAAAATATTCAAAAATGATTTAATATACAGGGTGTTCCATTTAAAAAAATACAACTTTGGTTCATACCGTCGTTCTGACTCACCCTGTATAATTGAAAATAATTTTAAATTATAGACCTTTTTGATACACATTAGTTTTGTTATAAACATTTTTTTGTATATCTCATAGTTTAGCCGTAATCAAAGAAGACCAGAGGTTTGGCGCACCCTGTATATGAACAAAGTTTTTGCTAAAAAAAGTATTATTTTAAAGGACAGAGTATGTGTTTTTATTTTGCAATAAACAAATTGATTTATTTTTATCGAAGTGTACTAAAAATTAAAATTTATCAATCATTATCATAGGTCATTATAATGCCCAATCAGAGCAAACGTATCCGCTGTCCTGCGCGTAGCACCAAAAATTAATGTTTATTTAAAAAAATAATGTGTGTGTGTGTACGCACGTAAAAAGTTATACTTCTATTATATGATTTCAACGAAATTATTATACTTTAAACAGTTTGTTTATATTTTAGTTAAATATTAAACTAATTTTAATACTTACTACTTTCCAAAAATTTTTATTAAAACAATAGCAAAAATTAAAACAATAAAAGAATAAAACACACACAAACACATTGAAAAATGCCAGAAAGATTTCCAATTGAATGAATTGTATAAAAATGTATACAAAAATAGAAAAATAAAAACTTGCTGGGGATCGAATCCGCGTATTTTAGGGCGGTTAGATTTAAAATTCAAGCACCTCAGAACTTAGCCACTTCACATACCCGTCATGTGGGAATATAGACCAACTGAACGTTTTAAACTTTGACAGTTCTGAATTTAATCAAATTAATGAAATATAGTGTTCGCTGAAAAACCCTATATAAAATTGCTATGCTATTTTATTGTGAAATGAACTGAAAAAAAAGTTATAACCTTCAAAAGGAAACTTGTTAAAAAATTTTTACTTATGTTTATAGAATAGAATAGAAATATGCTTTATTGTCACTGAAAATTTTTACAATTTTATGGACAAAGCTTACATACAGTCAAAAGAAAAACATAATATAAATAACAAATAACAACTACAATTTACTAAAATTAGATGAATCGTCAATAATGAACAGTATAAGATATAAAAGCCAAGACAAAAACAATTTATTGCAAAATATATATAAATTGCAAATTGAACATACAACAAATAAAATAAAATAGGTACAACACAAGGAACTGACAAGTATATGCTACTGCGTATGGAACTGCGTATGGAACCCAATTTTCTTAGTTATTCATTAAGCAATTCTTCTATTGAATAATATGGTCTTTTGGATAGATAGGCTTTTGTCATTTTACGGAACTTAGGGAAAGATGTTGCAGATTTAAGTTGTAACGGAAGATGATTGTACAGTTTCTTTGCGGAATATAATATAGATTTCTTTACTAACTCAGTGGATGGAATCGGTAAATAAATATCAAAGATTGAATTTCTGGTGGAGTAAAGATGATTGGGCCTTGATGGAAAGACATGAAGGTGTTTACGAATTAAACAAACCGTTTGTAGAATATATAAAGATGGAAGTGTTAAAATTTCGTGATCTCTGAAGCAACTTCTGCAATGGGTAGATCTTCTGAGGCCAAACAAATATCTTATTGCTCTTTTTTGCAATCTAAAAATGACATCAAATTAAGCAGCTGTACTAGAACCCCAAAAAGGAAGACCATATCGAAGATGAGACTCGAACAACGAAAAATATGTTATTTTGGAAGATGCTAAATTGAGTTCCCTTTAGACAGATCGTATTGCATAGCAAGCTGAGGCGAGTTTCTTACTTAACGAATCGATATGAAGGGACCATTTGAGGTTGCTGTCTAAAAAAATACCAAGAAATTTTACAGAATCAACGGTACTGATCTGGCTGTTATTAAGAGGCAAAGGTTGAAGAGCTCCTTTATAGGATAATGCTACTGTTTTATTTACGTTAAAAGAGAGCAAATTAGAGTCAGACCAGGTCTTTATCGTCAGTAGATCGGAAGTTATAGTTTCATGAAGAGATGCAATAGTTGAGTTGCTCCAAGTGATACTGGTATCATCAGCAACAAGAAAAATTTTCCCATTGATGTTTAAATTAGTGATGTCATTTATAAAGGTAAGAAACAGTATACTACCCAATACTGAACCTTGTGGTACTCCACATACGATGTTTTTGAGACTAGAGTCAGTATCATTTGCTCTAACTAGTTGTTTCCGATTATTCAAGTAGGATTTGAACCAATTTAAAGAAATACCTCGAATTCCATAGAAATTTAGTTTTGTAATCAAGATGTCGTGATTTACACAATCAAAAGCTTTGGCATAGTCGCAGAAAACAGTGGCAGTATAAAGATTATTGTTTAGTGCTTGGTAAATGTCCATTATCAAATAGTCAGTAACGAAAGACAAATACTTCGAAACAAAATACTACGATCAGGTCTTTAAGACATATATTGAGGGAAAAACCCTATTGGAAGAATATGGAAGAAACTTGAAAAGAGGAAAGACAACAAAAGTAAATGAGATAAAGATAAGAAAACAAAAAATCGAGGAATTATTACAAGAATATGAACAAGACTTGCAGTAGGTACGATGAAGAACTGCAAGCAGAGTTAAAAGAAAACATGGAGAAAATAAATACACTAGTCATCGAAGCAACAGTAAATGAGGAGCTAGACGTTTTAGACAGTGAAGAAGTAGAGAGAATAAATCAGGTAAGGAGGAAGGTCAGGGAAACTGTAAAGAAAATACGGCCTGGGATGCAACGGCCAGACAGCACACAGAGAAGAGATGGTGTGACATTACCGCAGGTAAAAATCCCTGTGTATGAAGGAAGATATGAAACGTGAAGAACTTTCCACGACCTGTTTACTAAAGTAATACATGAAAACGACCAATTGCCGAACGCAGAAAAAATGCAGTACCTAAAAACTCAAGTAAGAGGGGAAGCCAACAGAATGATACAACACTTACACATATCCGAGGCCAACTACGAAGTGGCATGGAACATGTTAAAGAAAAAATATGAAAACCCGAGGATGATATTGTTTAAACTAATAGACAGGATGCTACTAGCGCAGGAAGTAAAGGAATCTTCTGCTAGAGCACTGAAATCACTACATGACACCTTCCATGAGTGTCTGGAAGCCATAGGAGGATTAGGAACAGACACGGAAGCGGGGAGCCCATTGATAGCGCGAATTAGCACAACAAAATGGGACAATGAGACAAGGAGGCTATACGAAAACCACATCGGAGACAGTAGAGAGATACCGACGTACAAATCAACACAAACATTCTTACATCGACGATTCCAAACACTGGAACTGCTGGAGTCAGAAAAGAGACAAGAGAAGCAAGGAGCATCGGGTTAGAAAACAATGGAGTACCATACTGCAGAGAATTTCAGGAACTCAATGTAAGAGACTGGAACAGGATAATACGAGAAAAAGAATGGTGTGCGAATTGCCTAGCGCATAAGAAGGAAAAACAATGTTTTTCACAGATGAGGTGCAGACAATGTGGCGGAGACCACCACAAAATGTTGCATTATGAAAAAGGAAACACAGGCAACAGAAGAACCACAAATGAAACAAAAGGAGAACAAACACAAGAAAGAAATGGAAGAGAATCGAACAGTAGAAGAAACGGGTACCAATCGGACAGGTACAGAGGAGGAAATAATTATTCCAACAACGCCAGAGAACAAAATAACGGAAGACGAGAAAACACGCAAGAGAACAATGGGCAAAGAAACAACAACACACAACAAAGAAGACAGAACTCAGTTAACTGTGCAAGCCATAAGGAAGGTGAAGCATTACTAGCCATAGCAGTGGTACGCATAAGGGATGCGGAAGGAGAGTCTCACACAATGAGAGCATTGATCGACCAAGGGTCACAATGTGCATTTATAACAGAACAAGCGGCGACGGCGCTAGGAACAAAAAGGCAGCCAATACAGGCGACCATATCCGGAATAGGCTCGTCAGGGGAAAAGACAGCCAACTGGAGTATGAAACTTTTGATCGGAACTCATTACCAAAGTGACTTCGAGATGGAAATTGAGGCACTGGTATTACCGAAAATAACAAGGGATTTACCGGAACAGGACATAATCCTACAGGACTATAACGAGAAAAATGCACTACTGGCAGACCCAAGATACTACAAGATAGGGAAGATAGACTTACTTTTAGGGGTCAAAGAATATAGCCACATATTGATGGAGGGTGTAGACCGAATAAGTAACGGCCTACTTAGCCAAAACACGAGACTGGGATGGATAGTGTCAGGAACGACACAAAGAATCCAGTACTCAGGAAACAAGTCATAACACTATGACAATTGTAAAGGCAGGAAATTTTAGCTCCTTATCAGGGGCAACTATATACGTTAAGGATCAAGAAACACTTGTCCGAACAAAAAACGTAGAAAACTCCAAAAACCGAAGAAACAGTAGGTATAGAGAGAGAAGAAAAAGTGTACCAAACGGACACAAGTACCTAAATACACATACAAAACAATACGAGTCACAGGAGCCGCAGATGTACCGTGACAAAACGTACAGAAATTCAAAACAAAACGAACCACACGGGTCGAAGATGTACCGTGATAAACATTACGGAAAAACAAAAGAAGAAAGACGTCGTGATACAAGGACGTACCTATTATATCAAACTTATAGGAAAACAAGCGAAAACAAAAAGAAAAATTACAAAAATACAAATAAATACGAAAGAGAAAATTATACGAGGAGGTATCAATATAGAAACTATACAAATACGAAAAAACATGAAACATATGAAAGAGGGACTTATCATAAAAATAGAAAACAGAGAAACAGAGGAGCACAGCAAGCTCAGCAAGGAAGAAGAAATAAACAATGGACTCAGGTGATTTACAACCACCGTGAGCAAAGCAGAAGAAAGAAACAATGGGCTCAGGTGACTTACAACCACCGTGAGCGACAAAAGAATTCGGTGCCTGATACAAAATTTTCAGAAATGTATGCAAACTAGATAGGGATTGACTTTAAGGGTTGAAAACTAAGTCGTGTCGGATGATGCTAAGAGGTAGGCCTAGGGTGGTACTACGGATCCCACTCGGTTGAGACCTGCATATTTAACACGAAAATAGATTGTTTATATGATGGAAATAAGCAAACGGAACTTGGAATTATGGAATTAGGATCATTTTTTTTGGAAATTAATTATAACGCTGCAAATGAAGGGATTTTTGTCCCGCGCCAAGGAACCTACTTACAGTAGGTTTTAATTTACACTTTACTTTACTCTATTCTACAAAACTTATACAATTCTTGTACACAACTACAGGGTTGATAAACTAATAATTCGATTATGGTCATAGAAGAAATTAAGACGAAAAGGTGACCAATATAATTAATACTTAAACACACACATACAATGCTATAATAAGAAGAATATTAAATACTCTAATAATAAAATCTAATAACTTTACCTATTTCAAAATATTTATCGTTAGAAAACACGATTTTATTTTCATTACACATGTAATATGATGTAATATAAAACGAGTAACAGAAAACATATCACGTTAGCAGTAGTTGCAAATTCCATTCAGGTTTGTTTGGATGAAATAAACTACAATTAAAAATATCTACATATAATTATAGACAGAGAGCTCGTAGTACAATTCTATAACATTAATAATAAAAGAACGAATAGTACGATTCGATAATAATAATAAAATAATACAATAATAATATTATTCTTAACTAACATATTGAAACATATCCCACTCAATACCTTTATTTACCTTACCTAACCTAAACTTTTATTTGAATGTTTTGATTTAAATTCTGATTCAGATTTAACCTTAAAACAAAAGATGAGAAGTTATTGTGGTTTAACGATTATTATATAATTATTAGTTTATTTTATTTTATTTTATTTTTATATTTAATAATTAGTTTTATTTTTTTATTATTTAACTTTGATTCTATTCAGAAAATTTTCCCAACCCAAAATGGTGGATGTGTGAGATATTCGTAAGGGGATTTCTCCACATTCTCTATTTCACTAGATTTAACCTTGATTTATTACCTAAGGTGTTGCAGTTGGAAAAATATTATTTGTTCAAAGACTAGTGTCTTTACATCACACATTTTATTAACCTATCTTGGTAACCTAATGTATCATGATTATTGTAAACTTTGAACACTGACTACATTCGTTATTACTTATTTCGTCGGGCAGTACTTACTTGGCCGTCCGCAGCATGTCCAATATCAAACATTCATTATTCATATCCGATATTGAACAGTATATTTTCATCACCCCGTATATCACATGGGCCAATTTGTTATGGTATAATACATGTACGGGTTTCTAATTTAGTTCACGAATTGTAAATTGTAAACAATAATTCGGGCAATTGCATTATTTAATTTGATGATCAAATATATTTATTTGTTCTCAATATTTGTAAATATACTCAGCGCGTGGCTTGACACCAATACTAAGTGCCACCACTGAGAAAGAATACACATTTAGAATCATTCTCAACAATCACTTCAAGCTGTAAAGATGTAACTTCAAATAGACTCTTCATCAGTCTTCAACTAAACGCGTACCAGTAACAAGTCAGTGTTCAAAAGTTCTCCCGGGGTAAAAATACCCTAGTGTCGGTTATATAAATAAATACCTTTATCGCTATTGGTGTTTCCATCTGAACAACGTTCTCCACTGAGCCCCAGAGGGATTATACATTATACAGTAAACCTCGTGTAGTACAGAAAACATGGCATCAGTGGTACATTTATTTGTTAAAAAGCCGAACTGATTTTGTGATAAAATGTTGTTATCAACGATAAAGGACATAAGTCGAGTTTTAATGAGTCTCTCAATAATTTTGGAGAGTACCGGTAGTAAGGCAATAGGTCTATAGTTGCAGGCATCGGATTTTTCGCCACCCTTATGAAGAGGAATAATAATGGCTGTCTTTAGGCACTCTGGAAATTTACCTTTTTCGAAGGAATCATTAATTAGTGAGAGGAGGATTTCCAACACATTTTCTGTGAGATTAGAGAAAATTTTTATAGATAGTCCATCAGTACTACAGGATGATTTGCTTTTGATACTATTGATTGTTTGGATCAGTTCAGAGTTATCGACTGGTCGTAAAAAGAATGAATTCGAGACCTGTCTTGAATTAGAAAGATAGGAAATGGGATCTTGTTGCGGCAAAATTGTTGATGTTATATTTTTACTCACATTAACGAAGTAGTCGTTTAGACTTTCAGGATTTGGAAGGGAAAATGATTGAGCTGTGTGAGTTTTATTTCGAAGATCGTTTATTATAGACCAAGTTTCTTTTGCAACACTTTTAGAGCTTCCCAGACGATTTTGATAATAGGCTTTTTTAGCTGACCTGACAAGTTTTAGATATGTTGTCCTGTACTTCATGATATATTCAGTGACAGCAACATTGGTAGTAAATTTCTTGATGTATAGTAGTGAACGCATATTCTTAGCTGATATGCGAATACCTTTCGTAACCCAAGGTTTCCGATGTTTTGGCTTAATAGGAATTAAAGGAAATGCCTTATTGAAGATGTGGAGAAGCTTATCTAGAAAAACACTGAAATTATAGTCCACGTCTATAGAAGGAAATTGCCACTCAGAAGTTAAGCATAAATTTTGGAATTTACGAAAATTCTGGGCGGAAAAAATCCTACCTAAACGTCGGGTTTTTGAGGAGGGTTTGCTGAAGATGTTAAACTTCGTATACACTGCTTCATGATCAGATAGTCCCGCATTAATAACTGTAGAGCAGACATCAAGGGGTGAGAAATCTGAGACCATATAATCGATTATGGTAGATGTAGTTTTTGTAATCCTTGTAGGAGAATTAACGTGCATTGAGAGACCATACGATTCAAATATGTTTGCCAGGGACACTTGGGTAGCACTAGCAGCAGCATAATTAATGTTAAAATCACCGCATAGAATTTTTCTGCTTTTATGAGGCAGGTCATCTAACAAATTTAGCAGGTTCTGAAAAAATAGTTCCACGGTAGAATCAGGTGATCTATAAATGCAAATAATGTAAAGATTAAGATTTTTATTATAAACTAAGGAAAACTCAAAGAAGAATTCACTTAACAAAAAGTCATATTTTGTTACCAGAGAAAAATCATTATTTCTAGAGAGAATCAGGGTGCCTCCATGAGCTGAACTTGGACGATCATACCTGGCAATTGTGGTATATTTTTTTACAAAAAAGGCTCGTTAACTTCAAGCCAGTGCTCTGTAACCGCAACTATCGGAGGAAATCCTAATTCCTCCAGATACAAAAATAATTCATCATCGTTTATTTATATCTTTTTTGCACTTGACGATAATAAGTAATAGAAAAAAAATTGTAGAAAATTTAATTTGCTACATTTTATGTTGTATTAGATTTTCCGTAGGGTTGGTAGTTTACGAAATATAGCGTGAAACCCCTTTGCACCCCTTTTCCAAGATGGCGACCGGGAGACAAGGGTGGCGACCCCAAAAACTTGAACTTAAGCTTCTACTGATCCCCTCTATACATTAAAAAAAAATAAAAGTGACTCCTCTAACAAATGCAAGGTATGACCTAAAAAATGTAACATTTCAATGGACTAAAAGTGCTAAAAATGTTGCTTAGCTATGAAACCAGGTGTCGCTCTTCCAAACTTGCACGGTCCCCATAGGAGGAAACTGTGGCAATACATACATGGAATATTAGAGGTAATATTAATTTCATTTCAAATTTTCTTTAACAACGCAATTTTCAAGTAAAAGTCAACCACTGCACATTTTCAATAAGTTATTTTTAATTGCCATTATATTATATCAAACTCTAGCTTGGTTCGTGGCAGATTATATTATGCAGATGATTTGGTGTTAGTATCTTCAGGAAAAAATATTTTCTCAGTTCAGCGTCATTTAACCGCCACTAAAATTATAGAACCAAATTCTGAACTACCCCGATGACATTAGGTTCTTAGGAGTGATTTTTAATACGAAACTTACATGGATAAAATATATGCTACAAATCAAAAACACATGCCAAAATGGATTTAATCTTTTTTTAACGCTGTGTCTCGGTACACGCTAACTTGTACGCAAATAAAAAAGTTAGGTACACGCGAGCAAAACGTCATCAAGTCAGTGGAGTCATTATATAGCGTGCACTGTGACTGGGTTTTTTGGTTTCATACACGCTAACTTGAGCCGTGCCGTATGTATGCTGTGGTAAGTACCACGAGTTTCAGAGTATTTGTCTAATCGCGTTGTGTATACACTTTAATATTGATTAGTATACAGTTTTCTTATTTTTTATTTGTTTAGTGTTTTTTTTAATTAACTATGGAGTGTGGATTATTTAGTTAAAATGTATAAACATTTTCAATTTCTTTGCAACACGAAAATGCAGCAGCTGCATAATACTCTGGTTAAATCGGAGAGTGCAGGAAGAGTCTATACCAGGTTTCTGAGGTTTTTTCCTGCTCATCAGTAGTCCCATATCCTCTTCTCTCCGATTTCCAGAGGTATCATACTTTGGGCCTTTCCGAATTGCAAAGAACGAAATGCCGCGGATGAACTAGAGCCATCTACCGAAAAACAAAATAAGTTATCAATCGAAGTAACACAGAAAACGACAATAAATATCGTTCCCATACCACCAGATTGACACCAGGTGGAATACTTTCTTTGGTTACAGCCTCCCGAGATTTTCAAAAATTATAAATCATACAGGATGCCGAGGAAAGTATTCCACCTGTTGTCAATCTGGTGGTATGGGAACGATATTTATTGTCGTTTTCTGTGCTACTTCGATTGATAACTTATTTTGTTTTAATTATTTAGTTCTTTTAATGAGTATAACAACATTTTAAAACAGTATGAAAAAGATAAGAGACAAAAATTCGTGATTAAGGGTAGCAGAAATATTAAGATAAAATATATTGGGCGATTAATTAGTGCGATAAAGCTCAGTAGATCCGCTATAGTAATAGATAGCAATAAAAGTTAGTAACAAAAATTGTAGCAAACTTTGAGGTTCATATTACAAAATTAGTTAGAATGTTACAGGGTGTTCGATAACATAGTGGTAGAAAAAACTTATGTTTTTTTAAATGGAACACCCTAAATTTTATTTTATGTTCGAAATCTTCTTAACTTCCCCATCACAAAAATATAAAGGTTTTTTATGTTATAAAGGGTATTTACAAAGTTATTACCAATTTTCTATGAAAATCGTAACAAGTTCAACTCTCTGTATAAATAAAAATAAACACATTAGCATTGGTTTATAAACTGGTATAATTAACTTACGTATAATACTTATTTTCCTAATAAGTGCAGAAAGTCATACTTTTCCGCACGCGACTGCAGTTTGCCGAACGACGCGAAGCGGTAGTCGGTAGACAAACTGAGACCGTAACACTGCGATGAATGACGTCATAAAAAACTGTACCATGCAAAATAATAGCGGTGGTTTCCAAGGATGCGTTGGAAGCCACCGCTTGCTGAGTTTGCACATTCCATTGCCGCAGTGAAGAACCTTGAGTTTTTCACCGTAATCTGACGTAATTCATCGCAGTGCTACGGTCGCTGTTTGTCGGTGCCGCTTTCGAGGAAACCAGCGCTTTAGTGACTTGCTGTTGCGTTTAGTTAATTTCAATTTCCGACTTATCATCGACATATTTCGTATGCTTTAAATGCTTTAAATGATGACGCACGGGTAAAGATTCGCGGACTCAACTGTACAAAAATTAATTCTTTGACAAGGTTGTCAAAACCAAACTTTCAGCATAATTGGTTAGCATGACGACGATCTTGGTTTCCATGAAGACGATTCAAAACCACTGCTATTGTCTACTGATTTGACTTCCGAATATTATGTCAAAATAATTTTATTTCATCGAATTGTCGCGTTAATTTCATTAAAACAGGAACACAATAAGATACATTAGAAATAAAATAGTAAATAATATCTAAATATTAGTTTATTGCATGTATTATAATTATTTTAAGGCCATATTAAAATATCTTAATGCACTGCAGAAAAGTAAAACGCGTGCCGAAAAGTAAAACGCGTGCGGAAAAGTAAAACTTTCTAAACTAAAACGCGTGCCCGAAAGTAGATTTTTGCACGCTCGTAGAAAAAAAATATTTGAACAGTATTTTGTATATGTCATGTCAACTAAATATTTATTTTGCTAACTAAACCTGAATATACAGGGTGTTTCATTAATAATTGTCCATATAGTAACTGGAGAAACCTTAGCACAAAATACGAAGATTTAACCTAAAACACTTAAATAAAATGTGGTTCCTTACTGAGTTACAGGGTGTTTTATCTAAAAATTTAAAAATTATTTTTGTTCAGCATTTTAAAACTATTCGACGTATCCTTTTCATACTTATCAGAAAGTGCGACTACTAGACACCCTACTAAATTATGATAAACAAACGTTTCTAGCTACTACCAGAGGCGTACGACAGGGGATGGTAAATGGTTGACCCTTCTCAAATTCTACGCCACTGGAGGAATTACTATTTTAGTGCCATTTTTAGATTCTCCAATGCGTTCTACGTAAATAATATACTCTTCATTGGTAACGATAAAGTCGTTAGTTTTCGAGATATTTGAAGTTAAATATGAAACGGCACAGTTATTTTGATTAATTTATGATATGATTCATATGATCAGTACTTTAAAACTATTTGGCGTATCCTTAATCATACTTGGCAGAAAGTGTAGGTACTGTACACTCTACTAAATTAAGATAAATTAACGTTTCTAGCTACTACCAGAGGCGTACGACAGGGGATAGTGACTGGTTGACCCTTCCCAAATTCCACGCCACTGACGAAATTGCTATTTTAGTGTAATTTTTTGATTTTGCAATACTTTTTACGGAAATATTATACACTTCATTAGTAACGATAAAATGATTATTTTTCGAGATATTTGAAATTAAAAATGAAGCGACACAATACAATAATCAAAATAACCGTGTCGTTTCATTTTTAACTTCAAAGATCTCGAAAACTAATGACTTTATCGTTACGAATGAAGAGTATATTATTTTCATAGAAAGTATTGGACTAAATCCAAAAATTGAACTAAAATAGCAATTTCGCCAGTGGCGTAGAATTTGGAAAGGGTCAACCATTCATTTTCCCCCGTCGTACGCCTCTGGTAATAGCCAGAAACCTTTGTTTAACATAATTTAGTAGTTTGTACGGAACCTATACTACCTGCCAAGTATGAAAAGGATACGTCGAATAGTTTTAAAATGCTGAACAAAAACAGTTTTAAATTTTTAGATAAAGTAACTCAGTAAGGAACCACATTTTATTTAAGTGTTTTGGGTTAGATCTTCGTATTTTGTGCTAAGGTTTCTCCAGTTATTATATGGACAATTGTTAATGAAACACCCTGTATACTTTTATATACACATTGATTTATTACAATTAAGTTTGAAACGTCTGAATAGTTCTGATTTTCTTCCCCTTCCCTTAATAACAAATATTTTTCTATCAAAGAAACACTAAACATATCAAAATAGCGTGTACCAAATATACAGTCACTGTGCACGCTAAATAATGACATCACTGGTTTGATGAAGTTTAAAGCAGGCCACGCACTGAATCGGCATAGAGCGATCGGCTCGACTGTCGAACGTTCTTAGGCGGTGCGCGGTGGCTTATTTATTTCCATGTATGTATAGCAAAATCTGCCGATTGCTCTTAGCCGAGCCGATCGCTCCATGCCGATTCAGTGCGCGACCTGCTTAATTCGCGTGTACCTAACTTTTTTATGTGCGTACAAGTTAGCGTGTACCTAGACACAGCTTTTTTAATAGTTTTTTTTTATTAAGTCAATACTTTTTGAGTTATTTGCGGGTGAATATGTTCATTTTTCAACAAAAAATACGTTTTAAGACGGATTTCAGAAATAACTCAAAAAGTCAGTATTTTATCGAAAAAAATATTCTTAGCAAAAAGATAGTTTATAAAAAAGTGAAAAAATGGTGTATGTATTAGGTCACTATTTGCTGTGTGCAAGTACTTGGAGGGGATACGAGAAACGATTGTGCGCGAGTTGCGGAGAAAACTTGCAACTTTCTTAAATATTTCTTGAATAATTCATATTATCAAATTGACGTATATTTCTGTCATTGAAGAGAATAGGATTTCGCAAATGCTGTGTTATAAATTGTAAAAATTATATGTTGCTCCACAATATTAATGTAATATGCAATTATTAAAGTGATCTTAATTACAGTCGAACCCGCTTATTAGAGTACCGCTTATAGGAATATCCCGGTTTAAGGAATAGAATTTTGAGATCCCGGAACATTTCCATTTACTCCTTAATACATTAAACTGCTTATAGGAATACTTTTTAGTAAAAGAAGCCCGCTTTATCTAATAATTCTAAGTTACCAAAAACTTTTTACGTACAATTTCCCACAAATTTATATGTTTTCTGGTTTATAGGACCTGTCGCTAATATATTTTATTACTTACTTTATTATGGGTACCAATTCTACCTTCCGCCGAACATTTACCGAAGTTAAGTAGCCACTCCAATCGGAACTTTCCTGTTTACTGCATATTGTGGAACGACGCATTCTTCGCGTCGTAAAAGAACATTTCCACGTTCTAGAAAAGAAACACATTTCCTTCCATGGCTATTTATACCCATATCTGGATACGTAGTGAGCCTTTGTATTTTGAACGTTGGATCACGCAACTTATGAACTTTATAATTCGGCTTTAGTGTTCAATCTACATTAATCAAATTATTGTTAAGTAGATTAGTTTGATAAATAAAGTTTTTACAAACAGAACACGTCGAACGAAATTATTTATTTGGCGCAGTCAGTAAAAATATTGAAGAAAACGGTATAAAAAACAGTTTCTTCAGTGAAAGCGTCTTAGTAAATGACGCTAGTTTCCAGTAAATTAATGTGAATCACTTGGATTACTAGAAAAAATCCTGGAAAACTACGAAAACGTAAGAGTTTCCTTTTTTCTTTCCTTTTGAATATTTTATAAAAAGAAAATATATATAAAAATTTTATTAAGAAAGATCAGTTTTAATAATTCATACAATTAAAAGTTAGTGATAGAAAACCTTATATATATATATATATATATATATATATATATATATATATATATATATATATACAGATATATTCTGTCAATCTGGCACAGCAACAATATATGGGTGCCAGTACGACAGCGTGTATATTTTCGTCCTAGGAGAGTACAAGTGTTCCTAATGCAGAATATGTAAAAAACGTAATGGTGCCAGATTGACACTTTTTCCAAACGGACATATTGATTTGTTCAGGCATTTTTCGATAGAGGGCGCTCTAGTATATACAACTGTATGTAGCTATATAATTTTAGTCAATTTGGCACCAATAAAAAAAGTGTCATAGTGGCACCATAAATCTGACAACCCCGCCTTTCCCTAATATAACTGCGATCAATGCAGATATATCTCCGGTTCTATGTAATAAAGTATTTTCAAAGGTGCTCTTTGTGTGCAGTAAATCAAAGTGAGTGCAATAAACAATAAATTGGATGTTAACATGAGAGACAGAACGAAAAGAATACTTAAATTATTAGACGACAAAGTACAAGATAATTAACCTAACCTAATTATAATAAGAGTAATAAAGTATTAACCCTTTAACGTTTAGTTTTGGTATAGTGTTTAGTCAGGGCCGGACTGGCTCATAAAAAAGGCGCCAACCCAAATTATAAAAAAGGCGCCAGCCCAAATTCTAAAAAAGGCGTCAACCACAATCTATGTATCTAAACAATGGCGCCACACCTCCTTCTTAAGCTTTGACATCAAACTTTTTGAAATCCTAATGCGTGTAAAGTAAATCAATATTACTAATTTTAATTTAAATCCATAAAATAATTTGCTATTTTTATTGGGAGTAGTAAATTATATTAAGATTCCACAAAAATATAGCTTCAGTTTCCCAGTATCTCTTTTACTCTGCTACTCTTTGATACTCTCTGAAGACTCCAACAATTTTCGAAAAATGTGAGTAATTTTCACTTGCTACTACAAAAGAATCTATTGGTTCAAAAACATTTAACAAAAATCATGATGATTTGTGTTCAATAGAAGTCACCTTTTGAATTTTTTCAAATTTTTTACTAAATTCCATATAGCATAAGAGTAAACCTCGATAAAAATCCGCAACTACACACGGTGTCAGGCTATCCGTGCCTAAGTGGTGAATGGTCTAACGTCAGACGGTCGCAAACGGAGCCCTCGGAGAACTGGTGAAACTCCTTTGTAATTCAAGCCTCAGCGTTGGCAAGGGCGCACTGCCTCGCCAGACAGTATAAGTCGCCCCTACTCGCAGGGCCGGACTGGCTCCTAAAAAAGGCGCCAACCCAATCTCTAAACAAAGGCGCCAGACCCCCTTCTAAGCTTTTGCATCAAACTTTTTTGAAATCCTAGTGCATTAGGAATGGATCCCGCTTACCAAAAAAAGTTGTATAATAGCAAGCTGAAAATTTGTAAATAGGTTAACGATGTCTAGTCGGATAAACTTGGATGTATGGTAACACTGGAATATATGAAGTTTTAATTGTGGTAACAGGTTAAAAATTTGAAACGTCAGACTACGAAAACTGTCACATGTATTTTGTCGGACAGAACTTCCAATTGATTTGTTACTCACTCATTAAACTCTCATGCAAAAATCAGACTGGTATTTATTACCAACTGAGCATTTTAATAAGTCAGACACGTAGAACATGTTTAATGACAGAAATTATGTTGGTGATAAATATCAGTCTGATTTTTGCATAAGAGTTGAATGAAAGGGAAACAAAGTAATTGGAAGTTCTGTCCGACAAAATACATGGGACGTTTTCGTAGTCTGACGTTCCAAATTTTTAACCTGTTGTACAATTAAAACTTCCCCTGTTCCAGTGTTCCCAAACACAAGTACATCAAAGTTTGTCCGATTAGACACTGTTAACTTATTAACAAATTTTCAGCTTGCTATTATACAACTTTTTTTGGCACGCAAGATCCAGGCCTACATGTAAAGTAAATTAATATTACTTGTGAATTTTTTTAAGTTTAATATTAATTTAAAACCATAAAGTAATTTACCATTTTTCAACTACTTCTACAGAAGAATCTATGTTAGGGGAGCAAAGTATGCTAAATGTGCAGTCACTCGAGCGCTTTAGGGACCTATTAGGTTGTGATTATTAGGTCCTAAAACCAAAAAAAGTTAAGTAAAATTTTCCATTTTAGTGGGGACTTCCCATTTTTTAATTTAATTTTCCATTTCCAACAATCTTTTTTCCGATTATAGCGCCATCTATCAAAATGTTTCGAATAAGAGTTGTTTATTTTCATACAAACAATCCAAATCAGCAATAAGAAACGGGGGCTACCATTTAAGATTTTAAAGTAACCCCCCACCTCACCTCCGTGGGGGGTCGTGTTTGGAACCATTCGATAGATTTTTCAAAAATATTGATAAAGTGTATTTTGCAGTTTTTCGATATGATGTTTATTTTGCGAAAGATCGCGGGATTTGTATTTAAAATTTTAAATTTACCCCCCACCCCTCTCCGTGGGGGGTCAAGTTTGGTATTTTTCGATAGATTTTTGAAAAATATTGAACACGTAGTTTTTAGTTTTTCAATCTGACGTTCATTTCGCGAAATATTCGCTTTTTTTTTGTGAAATTTTTGACTCACCCATTTCCGTACGCCCCGCTCAAATCGTCATATTTTTTAAATATAGACTCTTTTGCATGTACTTAACTTACCTTATCTTAATCTGACAATTTCGAGTATTTTTAAGGATAGATTTTTTTTCGGGCCCCCCTGAACGAACTCCCCTGTGTTAGGAGCCAATATATGGTGGAGGTACATCTGCAGGGTACCACGTTTCTCCCCATATGATAATCTGACGCGCTCGAGTAACTGCAAAAATCCCCGCTTGGGCTCCCTTACCACTACTGGTTCAAAAACATTGATCAACAATAATGATCATTGGTGTTCAACAGAAGGTACTGTTAAAATTATTTCAAATTCTTAGATCGCTCTAAAATAGCAGAGTAAACCTCGATAAAAAAGCCGCAATCACGCTGTTTCAGGTGATCCGTAAATGAGCAGTGAATGGCCTAATGTCAGTCGCTCGCAAACGGAGCCCTCGGAGAACTGGCGAAAGTCCTTTGTAATTCAAGCCTTAGCGTGGGCAAGGGCTCACTGCCTCTCCGGACAGTATAATTCTCTCCTAATCGCGGGAACTATATGGATAAGTATTTAATCACTTAGGAAAAAATAAAACAAAACGTGCAGCTTTAACAAGGTATGAATGAGATGATAAGGTGTTCATTGTAGTAAAGGGAACAAAGGAAAAATTCTAAACGAAGAGGGAAAGAGGAAGAAAGAGACTATGATCTTCGGAAGAGTGGGATCTGTTCGAAGATCTCCGGTCAGTGGTAGGGACCTCACCAAGACGGATCTCCCCGGGAAGACAACCTTGCAAAGGAGCTCCTCACTTGGGGAGAAAAGACCTAGAGAGAAGGAGGAGAGCTCCGACATAACAGTCATGGTAAGAACAATGGATAAACTTACCAGAGTTACAAATAATTTAGTGAAACTAATGTCCGACCATACAAACACGAAGGTCGAGATCAAGAATGGGGTAAAAAACTTAAAGATAGTCACCAAAGACATGGAGAGCAATCTCAGACAAGTCGCCCTCGGCAGCACTGAGAAACGAAATAGAATAGTAGAGCAAACCGGTGAGGAAAGAACGACTAAGGAAACGGCAGGAGTGTCCACACAGGTCGGCTTCGAAGAGTTCTTTCCCGAAAAACTTAGTGAAGAAGAGATAGAAATGATCGCAACGGTTCTGAACTCAGGAGAAGGAGGCTTTAAAAAATAAAGGACATCATAAAGTCGAATGGGAAGAAGCTAAACCGGGAAGGTCGCCAAACCGGGAAGATAGAATAAACCTACATGCGACTTAGTTTTTTTTTTATTAACTCCATTGAGTACAACAATCTGCCCATTGGGCATTAAGCATTTGTTATGGTAAAAAATATAGACATGTAGAGAGTTACTCCAGTGAGTAACCTCTTTACAATTCTAAAACTAAAATTTTATCAGTCTGAATACACTTTTGATTACGTTCAGTTGGTTAAGTCGGACGGCAGTTGTCGTTTTAGTCTACGCACTTCAAAGACGTCCCGCACATTTAATTGTCTGGCAAACGCATTAGGATGCACTAACACTCGTTCAAAGTATTTAACAAAAAACTCATCCTCGAAAAGCTTGAATATCAGAGAACGAATTGTATGAGAGTAAGAATGGAGTGGAAGAGGTTATTAAAAGTTCAAGCAGGAAAAAGAGAATCAATGAATTAAAGCGAATGCAGAACCAGTACAGAAATGAGATTACATGACTGAAGAGAGAAAAGTGGAGTAACCTGCTTCAGGATCTCAAAAGAGATATCTGGGGACAGTGTTTCAATATGGTGTGTATCTAACAGAAGGGGAAAAGACACACTATCCCCTGCCCGAGGAGAAGAGACTGTTTAATACGGGAGCGCTTTCCTCAAGTGGAGAACAGACGTTTAAGTGTTACTTGTTTCATAGAGACGGTACCCTTTACTGAGTTGGAACTCGGCGAGGCCGTTGGATCGATAAAGATCCGAAAGGTACCTGGCATAGACGGAGTCATACCGGAGAAGCTAAGGCTCGCCGCACAACTGAACCAAAAGAGGTGATAAAACCTGGGTGCCATTTTCGAGCTATGTGTGTTAGCCTTTGATTACCTGATACTAGTTGAATTTTGTTGTACCCACTGGCTTCATTATGATGTAGGATTCTAGGGTGCAAAAATCCTGTATGTATGATTTAGTTATGGCGCGCAGAAAACTGCACTCATTAGGCCAATTGTGGGATGTAACACTATTGTAATATAATATAAACAGATGACATTGATACCTACGAAAGGCTCCTGAATCGTAAAATAGCCGCGCGACTCATCTAAGCTATTTATTATAACAGAAACCGTGGATACGAAAGTCGCCCGAATCTTAAAAATGGTCTTCGAGGGCGCCGCGCGTCCTCGGAGCGGATATTGATACCAACAAAAGGTCTTCGAGGGCGCCGCGCGTTGCATCTAAGTTTTTTATTATAATAGAAACAGCGAAAATTGATACCCACGAAAGGCGCTCAAATCGTAGAAATAGTCTTCGAGGGCGCCGTGCGTTGCATATAAGCAATTGATTATAATAGAAACAGTGGATGTTGATACCTACGAAAGGCGCCCGAATCGTAAAAATTGTCTTCGAGGGCTCACGCGTCCTCGGAGCAGATATTGATACACACAAAGGCGTTCGAATCGTAAAAATGGTCTTCAAGGGCGCCGTTCGTCGCATCTAAGCAATTTATTATAACAGAAACAGCGGACATTAATACCTACAAAAGGCGCCCGAATCGTAAAAATGGTCTTCGAGGGCGCTGCGCGTTCTCGGAGCGGATATTGATATCCACGAAAGGCGCCCGAATAGCCTACGTTATTTGATTATCTGATATCTGGTATATTGTTTTACCCACTGGCTTCACTATGTAGGTTTCTGGTGCCAAACGACGAAATCACAAGCAAGTAGAAACATTTTTTAGGGGAATGGTAGCTGCATCATATTTGTGTAACAGTTCAAAAAAATTTTTTTTTCAGCGTTTAATTTTTTTAATGGGTAGATAGTAACCAAGGCAAAAGGCGCACCGGCCCGATGGCCGGTGGGCCGGCGGGCCAGTCCGGGCCTGTGTTTAGTGTATATGTTACAGTTCAAGTTGATTATCCAGTTGGAGTTGACTCCAACTAGTTGGAGTCAACTCTAACGGCTGGTTTCAGTAAAAGTTGATTATAAATAACTCTAACAAGAAGTAAAACCACTTCTATGTAAATTGGTATATTTATTAAAACTTAAAAATCCCAATGGATTGAATAAAAATGTCCAATTCAGAACGTTTTCAGACCTATCGGTCCATCATCAGTGAATCTACAATAAAATAAGTAATCCCACTATTAGAATTGAAAGATGGTTGAAATTTTTTTTTTTTAAAAGCTAAAAATGTGGTTAGATTACTTACGTGCATACTTGCTAAATAGCCCCAGAACCAAACAATGGTTGAATTTAAAATTCAATTTACATTATTTAAAAATAATATTAAACAGGCTAAACGCCGATGTTACAGGATATTGCCTATGGGAACATGGTGAAACCCTACCAAAACCTCAATCAACCATCTTAGGCCAACTTTGACTATAAAGTGACACTAATGTCTAAGGAACTTCCTTAGACATTAGTGTCACTTTATAGTCAAAGTTGGCCTAAGATGGTTGATTGAGGTTTTGGTAGGGTTTCACCATGTTCCCATAGGCAATATCCTGTAACATCGGCGTTTAGCCTGTTTAATATTATTTTTAAATAATGTAAATTGAATTTTAAATTCAACCATTGTTTGGTTCTGGGGCTATTTAGCAAGTATGCACGTAAGTAATCTAACCACATTTTTAGCTTTTAAAAAAAAAATTTCAACCATCTTTCAATTCTAATAGTGGGATTACTTATTTTATTGTAGATTCACTGATGATGGACCGATAGGTCTGAAAACGTTCTGAATTGGACATTTTTATTCAATCCATTGGGATTTTTAAGTTTTAATAAATATACCAATTTACATAGAAGTGGTTTTACTTCTTGTTAGAGTTTTTTAACTATATGGTATACAGCCAACCTAGGGAACCTCCCTTTTAGTTGATTATAAATATAAAATGAAGATTTATATTCAACATTTACTAGTAAAAGTAGACTCCAACTAGGAAAAGTATACTATTCCCAATGCCATTTAGTAAAAGTTGATTCTGATTCACACAAACAGCCGATTCTAGAAATTAAATGTTACTGAATATGTTCAAATTAGTCTAGGCTGTATCGTCGCCCCCGTTAGGTAAGTTACTCCGATTCGAATTTTTTGCACAAACTTACTCAAAAATAGGTCCTTATAACAAATCTACTGGGTGCCAGGCAGTACCTTGATCGATAAATTGTTTAAACAATTTTTTTTAGACAAATTCACAAAAATAATTTTTTCACTTCACAAAATAATTTTCCTAACAAGTGCAGAAAGTCATACTTTTCCTCACGCGACTGCAGTTTGCCGAACGACGCGGAGTTCGGCAAGCAGTCGAGTGCGGAAAAGAGACTTTCTGCAAGCGTTAGGAACAATATTTTTTCTACGAGTCTTTAAAAAATGACCAACTCTTAATCAATTAATTTAATTAATATGAAAATACATACACAAAATAATTCTTTGACAGGGTTGTCAAAACCAAACTTTCAGCATAATTGGTTAGCATGACGACGATCTTTGTTTCCATGACGACGATTCAAAACCACTGTTATTGTCTACTGATTTGACTTTCGAATATTATGTCAAAATTATTTTATTTCATCGATTCTCGCGTTAATTTCATTAAAACATGAACACAATAAGATTATTTGAAATAAATTAGTAAATAATATCTAAATATTATTTTATTTTATGTATTATAATTACTTTAAGGCCATATTAACATATCTAAATTAACACGCGTGCGGAAAAGTAAAACGCGTGCGGAAAAGTAAAACGCGTACGAAAAAGTAACACACGTGCGGAAAAGTAAAACTTTCTAAACTAAAACGCGTTCGCGAAAGTAGACATTTTTGCACGCTCGTAGAAAAAAGGTATTTTGTGATTTTTCTCTAAAATTGATTGTTGTCGAGTTATACGCGATTTAAAATTTGAAAAATGCGAAAATAGCCACTTTCAAGGCTTAATAACTCGGTTAAAATCCATTATTATGAAAGTCAGAAAGTGACCAAGTTTATAGCCCCCTCTACAAGATCCAGCAGAAATTTTTGTCACTATTTTATTACTAAGCTTTATCTTTAATTATTAACAATGAGCGCTAAGTGCGTATTAGGCGGCCGTCAATGGTGAGTGCTAAAGAGATGCACCATTCCAGCCGTCCAATGGTGAATCTCACTCGCACTCACATTGACGGCCGCCTCAATACACGGTTAGCGCTCATTGTTGATAATTAAAAATAATATCTTATTAATGAAATAATGACAAAAATTTCTCCAGGATCTTATAGGTAGCTTTAATCTTTGATTTTTTTTTTAGTTTCTGACTTTCATAATATATAATATCGTATGGCATTTTTGCCTTTCGGACAGTTCCGGCGCCAATTACACCTTTAACCCTGTTTCAAGTAACTAGTGTCGATATACACTAGCCCAGGGGGACCTACGGCTTAACGTGCTCGCCGAGGCACGGTGAGACGGCTCGTGTCATTATTGGAAATGAAAATGGTTTGTCTTTGGCAGGGCTCGAACCCACGTGCACTGGCGTATGAGACCAGCGATTATGCCGTTACTCCACGGCCGCTCGCTCGACTTTCCTAATAATTATCTTTAACCGAGTTATTAAACATTGAAAACGGTAATTTTGGCGATTTTTAAATTTTAAGTCGCTAATAACTCGACAACAGTCAATTTTAGAGAAAAAAAAGGCCCAAAGGATCTAAAAAAAATTTGTACGAAGTGAAAAAATTATTTTTGCAAATTTGTTTAAAATCAATGTTTATCGCCAAACGTCACTAAAATCATTCATTATTGTACTCATTTGCCCTCATTTTCGGCAGTAAATTATCACTTTGTTGTATTGAAGGAAGAATGTTACTTTACCTGCCGCGATTAATAATCAAATTAACCGAGATTGAATGTAAATGGTCAATGGCAGCAATAGATTATTTATTTGAGTGAAATTAAAATTTATTTACTTTAATTATTAAAAATATTGTACAAAATTTATCTTATTATTAATCAAATTTATGTCAAAAAGTAAAATTCTGTAGTGTTTCGCAATTATATTCATACAAAATAAATCAAAACTTTACAGATTTAGTAATTAGGTAGGTATACAATAATTGATAAATATCGATTAAACATCAAAACCGGCCATCGTGCAAAAGTCATCTGTCATTACTGTCATTACTGTCATACGAATTTTTTATTTCGTCTAAAATTAAAAAAATTTCCTCAAAGTTGTAAGTAAGTGTTAATGTTTTTTATGATTGACGATACAGTTTTGTACGCACCACATCAATACTCTTTATCGAACGAGTCTGTTGCTCGCTTCGCTTCCTCTGCTCGTAATATCAGACTCGTTCGATAAAGAGCCACTTTACTGACTTGGTACATAAATAACTATTAAACAATTTTTTGACCACAGTACTGCCTAGTACCATCTGTCGGACAGCGAGTATAACTCCTCGTTAATTATAACAGGTAGAATGACAAATGAGGTGTCAAAGGAAAGATTAATATCCAAGGATGGTACTAAAGGTGACAAATATAACCTAGGCTGTCTATCCATCCGTCCGCGAATATAACTCCTCCGTCATTATAACAGGTAGAATGGCAAATCTTCTTCTTCTTCTTTTTGTATAGACATTACTTTGTCTGTTTTTTCAATGTGCCTCTAGTAAGTTGTCGTTACATCGTTTTCGTGGTCTTCCCACTGAACGTCCTCCTATTGGGGAACCGTCTCTCGCTGTCCTGACTACATTCTATTCTATTCTTCTGTTTCTTACCCAGTTATTAATGTTATCCACCTTGCTTTTCCGTCGTATACCTGTATTTCTAGCTCTGTCCCATAGAGTCTTACTATCGATTTTTCGAAGGGTTTTAATCTCGGCTGTTTCGAGCAATCTTTTTGTCCTCTCTGTGTCGGGTTGTGTTTCTGCCGCGTATGTCATTATTGTTCTGATGACTGATTTGTAAATCCTGCCTTTTATTTCTTTTCCGATATGACAAATGGTGTGTCAAATGAAAGCTTATAATCCAAGGATGGTAATATTCATTTTCTTCTTTCATCCATTAAATCCAATATTTCCTCTGTCATCCATCTTTGCTTCCGTGGTCGCTGTTTTGTGAGCATTTCAGTTGCCGTTGCAAGGGCGTGTCTGATTTCCTCCCGAAGGCGAAAGTTAAGGATGTTTAATTATATGACAGTGTGCTAAAAAACAGTGCGAAAAATAAAACCCATTTAAAATACATTGTTACTTCAGAGACACTTTAAACCCTTCATGTACTGCTATCTATATTTACAATTTTCACACAATAAAACCTTTACATCAGCGGTTCTCAATCTTTATGAGTCATGTACCATCTAAAGTTTATTTTATTGTATTTCTATATTTTTAGATTGTATAATCAAGATTTACTATGTACTACTATTTTAAGTTTTTGTGTGTTTGTGTACCACCGCAAATAATTATATGTACCACCAGTGGTACATGTACCACAGATTGAGAACCGCCGCTTTACATAATATGAGATAGAGTAGATAAAAATTATTTTTGTGAATTTGGTTAACAAAAACTGGTTAAACAATTTTTCGACCGCGGTACCGCGTGACACCCTGTGTATTTGTTATAAGGATTGTTATACGGATGTACATATTTCTTTGAGTAAGTTTGTGCAAAAAATCGAATCAGAATAATTTACCTAACGGGGAAGACGTTACAGACTAGACTAATAAGTAGTTGAAACGGTCAAAACAAAGAAACGCACACTCATCAAAAATGCACTTGCGATTCTCGTATAATCAACATTTACTGAATCGATCCAGTAAGAGTCAACTCCAACTAGTAAAAGTTGATTTAAAATTTTAAAATCAACTTTTACTGCTCGTTTCAGTTGGAGTTGACTCCAACTAGTTGGAGTCAACTCTAACTGAGAATCAACTTGAACTGTAACATATATATATTCGAAGCCACTAGAGAATAGTCTAAAAGCATTAATTTTTTTCTTGTAAGAATTTAGTCATTCTATTGTAGAATGAAATGGAGAAACTAACGAGGTTTTTTTAATGAAATTTTTTATTTATTTGATGAAATAGAATCGCTAAGATATATAGTACAGATTTAAAATTTATATAAAGAGATATTCTAAATTATGGAATAAATTCATTTTATGGCCACTTTGGAGAAAAATCCCGAGACAGGTCGATTTTTAGTTTTAAAGTATGATTTTTTGACATACACTCACCGGCATAAAATTCCGCCACCCAAAATTTTTGATGAAGTTTGACAATTTATAACTTTATTATTTGTGCTCCGATTTTTAAGATTCTTGCACCAGTTGGTAGGTACGTTTATTGATATTATTTGGTATTATTCCGCTAACAAAAAATTTTGCTTGCATGGCATTATACAAGGGTTAATGGAAGCGTTGTATTTTCTCCTAACTTTAAAAAATTCTGTGGAAAAATGGAATAGCTGATTTTGTTTCATAGTCCTGTCATATTATCCCGGAGACATCACTAAATTTTTTTTTGTATTATCCGATTATCTCTTTTCTTGTAAGAGCTGTACCATTTTTTGTAAATAATAACACTGATTGACTCATAAAATAGAGGTTGGATTGATAAGATTAGAATGGTCCGCATGCAGTCCAGATCTCAATCCTATTGAGCATTTATGGGATGAATTAAAAAAAGCTATTCGCCGTCATCCTAGGGCTCCAGAAAATTTGGTACGGTAACGGCCCTGGTAGAGGACTATCGGGCTATTCCCCAAGCAAGGATAACACTATTCGATGCTAAACAGATTGGGAGCAGTCGTTTCTACAAAAGGTGGACATACCCGCTATTGAATTGTTTTTTTGTTGTTAATTTTGTTTTGTTTTGTGAATTTTATTGCGTTTGATATTTTTAACTAAATAAACCTTCAAATCAGTGTTTTTATTTACAGCTCTTACAAGAAAAGAGATATTCGGATAATTCACAAAACTTTAGTGATACCTCCAGGATAATACAAACGGAGTATGAAACAAAATCAGCCCTCCAATTTTTCCACAGAATTGTTTAAACTTAGAGAAAAAAACAACACTTCCAATTCACCTCCATATAATGCCATCTAAGCAAACAATTTTTGTTACTGTATTAATACCAAACGAGGTCAATACATGTACCTACAAATTGATGCAAGAATCTTGAAAATCGGAGTACAAATAATAAAGTTTAGATTGTCAAACTTAATCAAAAATTTTGGGTGGTGGAATTTTGTGCCGGTGAGTGTATAGGTATGCCATAATAGTAACGTCATCCATTAGGGTGTGATGACGCAATCAATAATTTTTTTAATGGGAATAGGGGTCGTGTGGTAGCTCATTTTAAAGGTTATTTAATTATCTAGTCGGTAATAAAAATAAACGTTATAATCCTTATTTATAAAGGGTGGTCAACAAAATGATTTTTGAATTAAATTATTTGCTGCAAAAAGAAGAATGTATGCATTTTTTTAACTCAAAATACATTCTACTACTGTCAGAAAAGAGAAAAAAATGTTTATTTGATAAACAAACATTATTTTTCGCTTAAATTAAATGTTCAAACTGCCAACAGGTAGGTGAGTTGTTGTTTGACATTTAATTTATGAGAAAAGCAATGTTTATGTATGAAATAAACATTTTTTTTTATATTTTCTTACATCAGTAAAATGTATTTTGAGTTAAATAAATTACATGTCTAATTATATTCTTCTTTTTGAGTTAATTAATTTCAAAAAAATATTTTTTAGCCATCCTGTATAAATAATAATGTTATTGATTATATTACTGACTATAGAATTGAATAACCTTTCAAATGAGCTACCACACGACCCCCGTTTCCATTTAAAAAAATCATCGATTACATCATAACGCCCAAATGAATGAATCACTATTATAATATCAGGGGTGGCCAAACTGCGGCTCGCGAGCCACATGCGACTGTTTGAATGATTACTTGTGGCTCTTGATTGTACTCTCGAGTTATTTTTCAATTTTGTATTAAGTAGATATGATTTAAAAAAATTATTATCGTTCTATTTGTGTTTCAAAATGTCTTTTAAATCACTGACAACAAACATGAAAGACTTTGTAACAAATTCCATTTCCATCCAAGATAAAAATGATATATTATTATGACACATTGAAAACTGCGCTAACGAACATTACATAAGAGTGGCTCAATGTAAAAGTCAGTAATCAACCGAATCCAGACCGATTTTTGATTTTTGTATAACTCTTGCTACGGATATAATTTGTAATTTAGATTAGGTACACATTTTATATTTTAGTCATTGTACTCGACTTAAAATTTTTTTTGCAATATTAATGTAGAAAAACTTAACGAGTAGGTATATAAAAAAGCCGGAAAGTATATTGACCGAACTTCAAAATAGATTTGAAGACTTAAAATATGTTAAATCGTCTCTTAAATTTTTTTCTAAATTCATTTGAAATGAACATAGTTCATAAGGTGAATTTTTTACCATTACCAATATATAACTCAAACAACATCTGTGGAATTAAAATTAATAGAGACGCAAGAAGACCAAGCTCAAAAATAAAACTATAATTCGACGCCGAATACCGAATTTTGGAAATTTGTATCAGAATCCAAGTAGGTACCCTACAAAAGGATGCTTGTCGAATTATTTCCAAATTAGGAACAACGTACTTGTGTGGACCATTTTATTCCATTTTACAATGCGTGAAATCCTAACACCTATCAATATTAACTAACCAGCAACTAAAAGAATTACTGAGAAGTACTGTCATATAGGTATTAATCACCAAATTGTAAAGAATTATATCAAAAGAAGAAAAACAAAAATGTAAATAAGTTTCAATATTTCGTAATTTTATTTCGGTTTCAGTAAGTAAAAGTTCTGTTAAAAACCATTGCAAATACCTTCTTTGATTGCGGCTCGCGAAAAACTTCAACTTGTGAAAAGTGGCTCGGACTATTAAGGAGCTTGGCTACCCCTGAATAATTTGTCAAAAAATCATAATTTAAAAATAAAAATCGACCTGTCTCGGGATTTTTCTCCAAAGTGAACTAATTTCGATAAATTGAATTTATTCCATTATTTTAAACATCTCTATATGTACAGTGATGAGCGCGCTAATAACCGGCAAAATCACGTAAAATATGGAAAACATATTAGGTTGTGAGATAAAAGAAATGAAACTAGTAGATGTGGGAAGTTTAGCGATAAAAACCTATAAATTTACATTCTAATTACTGTTTCCCACCTTTAGACGTATCGCACGAGTTTGGCAACTGCCACTGTGAGAGTGACTGTTTTAGTTGACATACTCCTCTGATACATCTAAAGGTGGAAAACAATCAATAGAATTTAAATTTATACGTTTTTATCGCTAAATTTTCCAACTCTTCTAGTTTCATTTCATTTTATCTCACAACTTAATATGATTTCCATCTTTTGCGTTATTGTGCCGATTATTAGCGCGCTCATCACTGTATACAAAAGTGACTACATATTAGTATATTAGTATATGTATACATAGGTACAGTTATTATTGTTGGGGTGGAAATTATAGTTTTTTTCTCTAGCTTTGAAATCTACAAGACCTGAAACAATTGTCCAGTGGATAAGATCAGTATATCAAAAAAATATAGTTTTTATATAATTGGAAAGCAAAAGTTTTATAGAAAATCATATTAAAAAAATAAAATTTCTTTCTTCAAAGAAAAACAAACACCAGCGCAATAAGAAACAACAAACCATGGTTTTGTCAAGAAGTCAAAGAACTCGCAGAACAAATGAGAAAATACTATCTGTGTTATAAAAGCACCGGAACGCAGGAACAACGTGCCATCTATATAGAAAAAACAAACAGAATAAATTCGCTAATAAGAACAATAAAAAGAGAGTATTGGATCAAGTTCACAAGTAACATGGATCATTACATGGAACCCTACAAAGGTGAAGAAGCCAACGGCGAACACGATTACAAAACAGAAGACAGGTATATCACTAAAGAAACTGAAGAAGAAGCGAGAATGAAGATCTCCAAAGAATAGATGATCGCCAGGTACTGGTGGAATACCGAACGAACTGCTGAAATATAGCGGTCAGAAATTCACTAATGGTCTCACAACATTGTTTAACAAAATCTTAGACAGAGCAGAGATACCACAAAATTGGCAAAACAGTATCACAATACCGATTTTTAAGAAAAGACAAAGATCATATCCGGACAGCTACACAGGAATAACTCTCTTAAATACGACAATGAAGTTATTCACAGGCATACTCAATCAAAGATAAATTGGAATCACAGACAAAGAACAGAGAAGAACAGCAAGGATTCAGAAAACACAGGTTGATGGCAGACGCAATATTTGTCATGAAACAAGTGAAAGAGAAATCGGTAGAATATAACAAACCCGAATATATTTGTTTCGTAGACCTAGAAATTATAAAGTCCGAATTGAAACTGCAAGGCAAGCATTTATAAAAATGAAGACACTGCTTACAAACAAAGACTTTCAGTTGCCTCTAAGATTGAGGGCTCTAATATGCTACATATTTTCCGTATTGCTATACGGAATGGAAGCTTGGACATTGAAGAGACAACACATAAAAAGAATAGAAGCGTTCGAAATGTGGTGTTACAGAAGAATATTGAAAATTCAGTGGATTTAAAGGATTACCAATGTTGAAGTGCTACGACGTTTAAATAAGGAGTTAGAAATTATGAAGTTTATAAAAACTACAAAAAATTGGAATATTTGGGTCACATTACCAGAGGAGAAAAATTTGAGTTGCTGAGAATTATTATGCAAGGAAGGATCCAAGGAAGAAGAAGCATAGGAAGAAGACGCATCTCCTGGCTGAGGAACCTTAGAGAATGGTTTAACTGTAGTTTATTACAACTGTTCAGAGCAGCAGCCAACAAAGTGACCATAGCCATTATGATATCCAACCTCCGATAGGAGATGGAACTTTAAGAAGAAGAAGACCCAACGAAAGCATTTGACAGAGTCAGACTTGGCAATATGTTACAGAAAATGAAGCAAAAAGGATACTGGCAAACATTGTTGAAGTCATAAAATAAATGAACAATAACAACTCGATAAAAATTAAAACAAACGACACCACTACGGCAAACATACCAACACCAGGGAAAATCAGGCAGGAAGACAGCCTCAGTCCATTTCTATTCAATATTCTAATGGATGAAATAATAGAAGATGTGGAATCGCTACAACTAGGATACAGACTCGGTCACAGTTGAATCAGTGTAGTGCGCTATGCGGATGATGCAGACCTGATTGCAGAGGATGAGGATGACCTACAAAGAAAACTTTATCGATTCTACCAAGCATATCGTCGACTCACATGAACATATCCACGCAAAAAACAAGATGCATTTCCATTGCGGAAGATTAAATTAGATGCAAGCTCGTGGTAGAGGGGAAACCCATAGAACAGCTAAACCAGTTCAAATATCTAGGTGTAGACTTATCAAGTTGTGACCCAACCAGAGACCTAAGAGGACAAATTAACAAGGCCGCTGTCTTGTCCGGATGTTGGAGAGATGTGGTCTGGAATAACCCATATATGAGAATAGACAGCAAAGTTAGAATTTCTAAAACTTGCATCAGACCTGTTATGACGTATGGCATTGAATCAAGAGAAGACACCAATAAAACCAAAAGCATGCTATGAACAGCCGAAATGATGACACTAAGAGCAATAGCAGGGAAGCCAAGAAGATATACGAAACATCATCAGGGAACAATGTGGTGTGCAAGATGTAGTCAGATGGGGTAGGCAAAGATGAAGAGAATGGTTCAGTCATGTAAAAAGAATGGAGGAGTACAGACTATCAATAATTGCGCTAGAAGGAAAACCAGCAGCCAAGCGTCCACCAGGAAGACCACCAAACAGATGGAGGGATAGCTGGCAGTCTACCTCTCAAGAAATACTTCAATGCCGGAATTAACAAATCGACAGATCGACAACAAGTATAAGAAGAAGATGTTCCGTAGTTTATTATTTATTTTGTTAGGTCAGCAAGTATGTCTCTTTCTATTATGCACTTTATTTTTGTTGGACATATACGCAGTTAAAAATTTAAAATAAAATAAAATTTAATACGTTTGAGGTCTTTTTTCACTCGAATAAATTTGCATATTTTTTTATTACGATAATTAGTGGCACCCACTTTTACATACATATTTTATGAACATGTAAAATCAGTGTCAACTTTAAATAACTAATATACACTTTAACCAGAAAAACAGTCAATGTGACCCCCATAAATGTGGCAATGCTGCGTGGTGCTTGTTTGTAATAAATTATCAAAATTTTATACAACTTGGATGCCTAATTAACAAATAGTTTCTGGGTGCCTAAATATCAATATTTACTATATACAATATACACCGGGAGCTACATTGACGTCGGTTTACTGGGTGCCTGTAGCTACAGTTAATATCTATATATATATATATATATATATATATATATATATATATATATATATATATATATATATATATACATATATATACATAGTAACTGTAGCTACAGGCACCCAGTAAACCGACGTCAATGTAGCTCCCGGTGTATATTGTATATAATAAATATTGATATTTCGGCACCCCGAAAATATCTGATAAAGAGGCATCCAAGTTGTATAAAATTTTGATAATAAATTACAAACAGGCACCACGCAGCGTTGCCACATTTATGGGGGTCACATTAACTGTTTTTCTGCTTAAAATGTATATTAGTTATTTAAACTTGACACTGAGTTTACATGTTCATCCTATGTATGTAAAAGTGGGTGCAAGTAATTATCGCAATAAAAAAATATGCAATTTTATTCGAGTGAAGAAAGACCTCAAACGATTTAAACTTTATTTTATTTTAAATTTGTGCTTATATTTTTATCAAAAATAAACTATCAAAACTGCATAAGAGAAAGACATACTTGCTGAACAAACAAAATGCTGAACAAACAAAGGTCTTATAAAATAAAAACTAATATTAAAAAATCCTCGTTGGGAGCACGAACAATAAAATTAACGAATATTTTTCAAAGCCTGTATTAAACACTTAATAATTACAAGTTAAAAATATACAGTGTGTCTGCGTAACTTGGAACCATATGGGTAACTTTTTTAATATAAATTTTACGAAAAAAAGTTATTCTTTATAAAGTAGTCTGCATAGTCTAAAACCTAAGAAGCAATCATCAGATATCAAATTTTATCAACAGTATACGAGGTATGTCAAAAAGTATGAATTTGGCACAATAGTAAATTGCTTTTATATTTTACAATATCGAAAATTGTCATTGATTAAAGGTGTTTGTAATTAAAAATTATGTTATAATCTGCATTTACACTCTTCTAATTGAACAAAAATGTTTTTGAAAATTTTTCTCAAATTGCGGACACCCAGCATCATTTTTATTTATGATAGCTCCGTTATTATTAATTTTACGAAAAAAAGTTAATCTTTATAAAACGTTCTGCATAGTCTAGCAACTAAGATAAAATTATAAGATATTAAATTTTGTCAATTTTATACGAGGTATGTCAAAAAATATGAATTTCGTTGAAGAGTAAAGTACCTTTATTTTTCACAATATTGCAATCTGTTATTCTAAAAATTTGTTCAGAATTAAAAACTGTGTTTCAATATGCAATTGTATCATTCTAGTTGAAATATTGTGAACTACAAAGGTACTCTTGAGCGAAATTCATATTTTTTTACATACCTCGTATAAAATTGAAAAACATTGATATCTTATGATTGCATCTTAGTTTTCTGACTATTCAGAGATTTTTATAAAGAATAACTTTTTTTCGTAAACTTAATAATAACGGAGTTATCTTAAATGAAAATGATGTTGGGTATCCGTAATTTTAGGAAAATTTTCATTTTTTTTTTCAATTAGGAGAGTGTAAATGCATATTATAATATAATTTTTAATTACAAACATATTTGCTTAATAACAATTTTCGATATTGTGAAATATAAAGGCACTTTACTCTTGAGCGAAATGCATATTTTTGGACATACCTCGTATATTATTGATAAAATTTGAGATCTGATGATTGCATCTTAGGTTTTGAGCTATGCAGAGCACTTTATAAAGAATAACTTTTTTTCGTAAAATTGATATTAAAAAAGTTTCCTTTATTACGCGTTACCCAAGTTACGCAGACACACTGTATAAAAAATATAAAACAAAAATGTCTTTTATTTAACAAAAGTCCATTTAATGTTGAATTTTAGATTAATTAAGAATCCTCCTTTCTCATTCTTGACTCATTGAAAATAAATATCTTAACCTTTAACCAAGAAATGTTTTCGAAATTAGGTTGATGTTTCTTAATAAAATCTTCGCATTCAACTTTTCTTAATGCTTTCTTCGATGCTATTTGGTTTGAAAAAAATCTTCGCATAATACGTTTTTGGTTACAAGTCCATTTTAGTCTTTCACCTAAAAACAACAAATTCAAGAACACATGAACACAATACTTTACAAAAGAGCTACCTTTTTTTGCGAAAAGTTGTCATCGGATTGTTGTACTTCTAGTACTTTAACAATTTGGCGTATATCTACTTTATCTAAAAAAAAAACAAACAAACAACAATTAGTTTCTAGTATATTTAAGAGACAAGTAATATACCAAAATATTTTTCTTTTTCGCCTTTTTGATACATTTTCCTTGATTGTATTTTCATTGATTCCTCTTGTCCTTTTTCTTTATTTTCTATATATTCTGTTTGCGACTCAAAGAATTCAGTTTCGGATTGCATAGATTCGTTAAATTCCATATGGCGTGGTTCATTCCCTACATCTAGTTCATCCATATTAATATCTATCTCTTCCAGTGTTTTATTTTTAAATTCAGCTTCATTTCCCTTTTCCATTATTTGCAAAATCTTTGACACTTTTTTAGAAATAAAAAGAATAAGTTTTTTTGATTAGACTCATAATTTACGCAAAAAAGCCGTGTATAACTTTGAAAACTGTAAAAACTGCTAATTTTTTTCAACATTGAAACTGAGATAATTCAATTTTTATTTATAATTAATTACTGCTAGGCCACAATGTTAATTGAAAACTTGTTTACTTTATTGCACCTAAACAGCTAAAGACAAAAATTTGAATATTTAATATGATTTTCTAAAAAATTTTTGCTTTCCAAGTATATTATAGTCCAATCAACAGCCATTTTCTCGTGGAATTTTGAGAACCAAGGTCGATTTCCTTGAAAATTTGGATTTAGGTAGTAATTATAACCTTTGTCAAAATCTACTCTATGCCGAAGTGTGCTTTTGCCCTGGGGGTGTAAAGAACCCCATCTAGGGGATGAAAATTTTTTAATCAAAATGACTATGGAAATCGATAGAGTGACCAATTCTGAGTAAATTTTGTTTTATAAAATTTCTTTGCAAAATTGACACTTTCCAAGTTATTTGCGATTGAAACTATGCATTTTTCTCACGTGAAACTATGCCAAAAACTCACGTTTTATAACCGTTTTTTATGAATAACTTAAAAAAATTTAATTTTATAGAAAAAAAAACCATAAAATACAAAATTGTAGATAATAAAAAACAAAGAGATGCGCGTCTGAAACACTTATTTGTACACCCAATAACAACTGAGGTTGTTATTTAATCTTTAAAGGATGGTTATTTTTTCGAAGAACATCGAAATGGAGAACCTTTAATCTCAAATAACTCGAATTTCGTGCAATTTTTTGGGAAAACTTAACAGAAATCTTTTAAAGTTCATTAAAATACCTTTGCAAATAAAAAGCTCTGACAAGTTTTTTTGCATAAGAACTGACTGACTTATGACGAAAATAAAGTCATTTTCCACCCATTAAATACTAATAACTGTACTTAATATGTGTAGCCACTGTTGTATACCTACCTACCTATATAATATGGATTATAAATCTGTACATTTACCTTAGCTATGCTATTTAATCAAATAAAAAATTTCAGTAAATAAAAAACCTCGTTTTTTCCTCTATTTCACTCCACAATAGAATGACTCAGTTCTTACAAGAAAAAAATTAATGCTTTCAGAGTATTCTCTAGTGACTCCAAATATAACCACTAAACGTTAAAGGGTTAATACTTTATAATTATTATTATTATAGTTAAATTAGGATACTTACCTTGTAAACACCCAATTTATTGTTTATTGCACACACTTTGATTGCACACTTATTGCACACAAAGATCACCTTTGAAAATATTTTATTATTATAGAACCTGAGATATAATCTGCATTGATCGCAGCGGTTTTAACGGTATTACAAATCGGCGCTAAATAATACAAGTGAGGTTATATTAGGGAAAGGCGGGGTTGTCAGATTTATGGTGCCACTATGCCACTTTTTCTGTTGGTGCCAAATTGACTACAATTATATAGTTACATACAGTTGTATATAGTAGAGCGCCCTCTATCGAAAAATGCCTGAACAAATCAATATGTCCGTTTGGAAAAAGTGTCAATCTGGCACCATTACGTTTTTTACATATTCTGCATTAGGAACACTCGTACTCTCCTAGGACGAAAATATACACGCTGTCGTACTGGCACCCAAAATCGGGTACCACACCGTCAAATTGGGTGCGACATTGACATGTTTTGCTTAAAAATGGTGCCAGATTGACAGAATATATCTGTATATATATATATATATATATATATATATATATATATATATATATATATATATATATATATATAAAATAGATGAAATAGAGAATGTGGAAAAATCCCCTTACGAACAATTCACACATCCACCATTTCGGGCTGGGAAAAATTTTTCGAATAGAATCAAAGATCCAAACACCAGTTCTTAGAAATGTGTTTCGCCCTCTTCAACCTCTCTGGGCTCGTCGGTAAAGACAAGAGGTTGAATATCTTTAGACACATTCTAATCAAAAAACAACATTCGAGACCTAGACATAGAAGGTGCGTAAGTCTACGGCAAATCCGACAATGACAGTCTCAAGTTTTAATTCCCTAATTACTTAAAGTAAGTAAAATATATGTTTAAAAACATAAGATGTAGATCTTTGAAACACACTCAGTGAACCAAAGATCCAAGGTTATTGGTTTAACGACCACTCGTACGAAATCAAATAGATGAAATAGAGAATGTGGAAAAATCCCCTTACGAACAATTCACACATCCACCATTTCGGGCTGGGAAAAATTTTTCGAATAGAATCAAAGATCCAAACACCAGTTCTTAGAAATGTGTTTCGCCCTCTTCAACCTCTCTGGGCTCGTCGGTAAAGACAAGAGGTTGAATATCTTTAGACACATTCTAATCAAAAAACAACATTCGAGACCTAGACATAGAAGGTGCGTAAGTCTACGGCAAATTCGACAATGACAGTCTCAAGTTTTAATTCCTTAATTACTTAAAGTAAGTAAAATATATGTTTAAAAACATAAGATGTAGATCTTTGAAACACACTCAGTGAACCAAAGATCCAAGGTTATTGGTTTAACGACCACTCGTACGAAATCAAATAGATGAAATAGAGAATGTGGAAAAATCTGGTGTTTGGATCTTTGATTCTATTCGAAAAATTTTTCCCAGCCCGAAATGGTGGATGTGTGAATTGTTCGTAAGGGGATTTTTCCACATTCTCTATTTCATCTATTTGATTTCGTACGAGTGGTCGTTAAACCAATAACCTTGGATCTTTGGTTCACTGAGTGTGTTTCAAAGATCTACATCTTATGTTTTTAAACATATATTTTACTTACTTTAAGTAATTAGGGAATTAAAACTTGAGACTGTCATTGTCGGATTTGCCGTAGACTTACGCACCTTCTATGTCTAGGTCTCGAATGTTGTTTTTTGATTAGAATGTGTCTAAAGATATTCAACCTCTTGTCTTTACCGACGAGCCCAGAGAGGTTGAAGAGGGCGAAACACATTTCTAAGAACTGGTGTTTGGATCTTTGATTCTATTCGAAAAATTTTTCCCAGCCCGAAATGGTGGATGTGTGAATTGTTCGTAAGGGGATTTTTCCACATTCTCTATTTCATCTATTTGATTTCGTACGAGTGGTCGTTAAACCAATAACCTTGGATCTTTGGTTCACTGAGTGTGTTTCAAAGATCTACATCTTATGTTTTTAAATATATATATATATATATATATATATATATATATATATATATATATATATATATATATATATATAAATCTGTAGGAAATATCAGTATGTGGTCTATAATAAAAAATCTTTATTTTTTCTAAAAACTCAATATTTCGCACATTTTTTTGATGGCTTCTTCAGGAGTATACTGTAACAACAATTTTAACAACTTACAAAGACGTACAAACTAGATTTTAAAATACTTACATAAAGTTAAAAGATTTCACAAATAAATAACATTGACATTAAAATAAAAATTGTTACTGTCATATATTAAAATGCATCTTAAAATTAATATAAGGAAAGGTCTGAAGCACGTTCGTTACAGTAATAAGACAAAACACATAAAATGACTCAAACGCAAAAAATAACAACAAAAGAACAATTAGAGGAATACTATTACTTTAATTATTAAGGTTAGTTGTTTATTAAGGCGAGTGTTAAGTTAATGATTATTGTAAATTTTATTCAATATATTACAATATATGTTACTTAACTGTCCAGTGTCTGTTTTGTAATTTAAAGTTTTTTTATTTTTGTTAATGTGATACATCTCCAGAAATAATCTACTTTTATAGTTATCAGACTGTGCCAAAATACGAGTATTATTATATATATATATATATATATATATACATATATATGTATATTTATATTTATATGTGAAGTATTTTATACAAAATTATTAAGGAAAAATTATTATTTTTAATATTTTTGATATTTGACGTTAGAAAGTGATTCAAATTAAAAATAATTATTATTATTAAAAAAAGTGTCGCTTGAAAATATTCAAATTGCTGCTAACACAGCTAAAATATACTCTGAATTTTTACCAATATTCGAAGAAGATACGTCTCAGTTAGAATGCTTTTTAAATAGTTGCGATAAATTTTACAATATGTTCGTTTCTGCAGATAATAATCTAAATGAGTTCGTATTTAATGCTTTACGTTCTAAAATCACGAAAAATGCCCAAACATATATTCTATGTAGGCCAGATCTTAATACTTGGCCACAAATCAGAAATGCTTTGAGAGAACAATTTGGAGATCGTATTGATAGACAAACATTAACAAAAGAAAACATATTAGACTATATTAACAGAGTAAAATCTTCAAAATCTCGATTAGAAGTAAAAATAAAATCGGATCCTAATGTCACACAAGAAAGAAAATTGAATCTTATTGAACAAAATGAAGGAAATGCTCTAGATGTATTAATGGGCAATGTTAATGACAGTTTAAGAACAATATTAGACATGCAAAATCCCAGAAATATGAACCATGCATGTGAAACTATAAATCGATATTATTATAGAGAACAACGATTAAATTCTCTTTACCAAGACAATAAAAATACAAACTTGAATCAAAATCGTCATAATAATAATTACTCTAATTACCTTCCTCAAAAACAATATTATCCAAGATACAATCAATATGTAAATCAAAGATATGATAACAAACAAAATTATCAAAGTCCAAATTATCAAACACATAATGTTCAAAATGAACAAACATTTCCTAGAGAATCAATAAATATTCATCAAAGACAAATTCCTCCTAAAACATATTATAATCAACAAAATAAACGACCTAATAAAAAAATGTATTTTCTCCAAGAAATTCGAATAAACCAACAGGACCTCCTCAACCAATGACTAACAAGTACTAGATATACATATCCAAGACAAAACTACAGAAATAACTATTTTCAACAAACAGGACCAGCAAATTTTATAGCAGAAGAAATGTACAATACACAAATAGGGGAGTGCAATTAGAACGAAAAGATACAATGTTTCGGAAAAAATCAAACAAGGTTATATTTTTCTAAAACTTTTTTTGTTAGTTTATAAATATGTTAAAGTAAAAAGTTCTACTCACAAATTTCGCCGCTAATTGTTTATTAATTGTTTAAACAATAACAATTGTTTTGTATAAATAATGTTAAGAATATGGGTGAATTCAAGATTTTATTTTGATAAAAAATGTTTTTATTTTAGTTTTGATTATGCTGAACCCGAATCTGACATTAAAATTTGCAAATTCAAAATGGCGGATTCAAAATGGCGGATTTTTTCCTAAAAATCCTTAAAAAGTAGTTGTAAAATCCGAATTTTTTTTATAAAATGTGTTTGTTTACATATATGTGGATATTTTTGAGAGGTTGCTGAACCTGAATCAAATTTTGATAATTTAAATTATAAAATGGCAGATCCAAAATGGCCGATAACTTAAAAAATAGTTGTAAAATCATAATTTCTTTACAAAATGTATTTATTTCTACATATATTTATTTTTGAGAGCTTTGATAAAGCTAACTTAAATGTTAACATTATAATCTATAAAACGGCGGATCCAAAATGTGGATTTTCTAAAAAGAACATAAAAAAGAACATTTTTCTAAAACATTTATTGTCTTTATTTTTAACAGGTTGTTGAATCGCCAAAATGGCGGATATTTAAATGAAAAACAAGTAGAATCCAATCAAACAAATATGGAATTTCATTCTTAAAAAAAAGATAAACAAATAATTTTCACAATAATATTAAAAATTAAAATGTATTAGAAAGAATATGAAAAAAAAAACAAATTTTCGATTAGAAGGATACAATTATATATTGGAACATAGTTTTTAATTCCAAACAACTTTTCTTTATAAAAATTTTCGCTATTGTGAAATATAAAAGTACTTTACTCTTGAGTGAAATTCATATTTTTTGACATACCTCGTACAAAATTAAAAAAATTTGATATTTGATGGTTGCGTCTTATGTTATATACGATGCAGAGTATTTTATAAAGAATAACTTTTTTTCGTAAAACTGATATTAAAAAAGTTATCAATAGGTTCCAAGTTACGCAGACATACTGTATAAGATCTAAAAAAAATTTTTTTGTTGAACATTTATTATTGTTGAAGCTTATTATTAAATATATTTTAGGTAAGTTTTACAGAGAAAAGTTTTGATCACTCTGTATATACATTTTTTCAGCTGGTAATTTTCGGTTTTTGTATTACATTTTTGTTATCTTTCTTAGTTTTCCCAAAAATAAATTGTTTATTTCATTTTTAAACTAAAATAATTCAGTGTTTTTTAAAGATTACATTCCAAGCTTTAAAAAAATAGCAAAAAAATTGTATTAGATTTATTCAAACTTGAGTCATACCGTCTTAAATTGGTGGGAATTCTGTAAAACTACGAAGTTTTCAAAAATTAAATTTTTTGAGACATCGTATTATTTGAATTAAATTTTTGAGATTTTTTTGAATAAAACATCGTACAGTAAGATGATTGAGAGTTAAGTTGTGCAAATTTGAGAGTTTTATAAGTAAAATTGTAGTAGTTACACATTTTTAAATCATTTTTAAACAAAATTCATGTAAGACTCACTTTCCGCCCACACCGTACTTGTGTCCATACATTTTATTTCTTTTTATTACAACCATAGGATAGCTTATTTCATCTTCTTTCATGTCCAATTTGTAAAATTTCTTTTGATCCATTAGTTAAAGAATTACATTAAAAAAACTCAACCGTGCACTTCTTCCAACGCTAGTTTACAGTGCGCCAATATGTGTGAGTTATGTTACGTTATAAATAAAAAATTACAGAAGCTAGAGATTTAATTTTAGAAAAATCTTTATATAAGTTTTTTTTTGTAAAATTTTCTGAATTTTTCAATGGTCAAGTCAGTTTTTTTCTAAAAATTATATTTTCGGAGTTATTTAGAAAAACATCTAACTTCGCTGTTCATTTGCTTAATAAAAAATGAAGCACCCACTTCTCGAGGAGAACTTTTTGATATGTTGTTTATTAAACATTTCTTAATGAAATTACAAAAAGTTTTATCTTGTTTGATTTTTTCCGAAGTGAAATCTAAATGCACTCCCCTAAAAACAATGAATCAAAACAATATGACAATGAACAAGAATATTATAATGAACAAATAGATAATCGGATTTCATTAAAAAGAAATTATTATGAACCACCGTATGAAATTAATAATGAATTGCAAAATTCATTACCCTTCGTTACTTTAAAAAATCCTCCGCTACGTTTATTAATTGATACAGGATGTCATATGTCTATGTTACGTCCAATTATTGCTGAAACTAATTTTCCAGACCAAATAAGAAAGAAAAATACACCAATTATGACTTGTACGGGAACAAAAACTGCAGATAGTAGTGCAAAATTACCATTGTTAGAAGAATTTCAAATATATGATTGGTTTGATTTTGTACTTTTCGATTTTCATGATTTTTATGATGTATTACTTGGAGTCCGCGATTTGAGAAATTTAGATTTAAATGTAGATTTAAAAAACAAATGTTTGTACAATAATTTTATAAGAATACCGTTGAATTATAGAACAGATTTTAGTTATCAAAAGGTTGAAATACCTCCTCATGCATCAATGATTAAACAAATAAAAACGTCATTACCAGATGGACAAATATTAATATACATATATATATATATATATATATATATATATATATATATATATATATATATATATATATATATATATTTATGATGTATTACTATAACTACGGTGACCATATCTTTTGAAAGAAAAAAAAGTACAAAAAACAAAAATGTATTAAAAAGGCAAAATGTATCTTGTTATTGGACAAATATAACTTTTTTGCATTAAAAATAAATAAACTATGTAGCTAAACATAAAAAATTATATCAATTAAACTAAACATAACACATTACTTTAACTCTGAAGAAGTTACAAGCCTGTAATTAAGAGTTTTTAGATGAGGGACCTGGAATAGCCTCAACTTCTTCCATTTTTTTGCATCATTCATATTTTTCTGAATTTAAAATTAATTTAAGAAGGTGCTTCGACTGAAGTAAATGAAACATTTCATACAAGTCTCATCAGAACTTGCGTATACCAGCATCGCTGCTTTGAGAGTGGATATGGACATTTGTGACTTTTCCGACGTCCAATAATAATTATTTATTACAGAAAATAAACGCTCGATAGCCGCACTAGTACCCGGAAGACAAAAAATAAATTCGCATAATATTTGTCTTTCAGTTCATTCACAAAGTTTTTCAGTTTGAATTGATCTACACACTTAAAAACTTTAAGCCATCGATCCTGACTATTGTTTCTTCTCTGTTCCACTCAGCAATTTTTTCACTTGTAGCCACGTCTTTAAAAATTCCCAGTTCGTCAAAGAGTTGATCTTCGTTTCACATGGTTGCCTTGGTATACAATTTAAAAGTTTCGAGAGAATAACAAACATCGTTCCATGTTATTTCACTTCTTATGCGAGCTCCACACTCTCGCCGAAGTCGATCGAGGTTCAACAAGTACGAGAGTGTAGACGGCCACCTTGTGTAACTTTGCTTCACTTCGTTCTACTTCCATTCTCTGTCGGTCTGGTCAAAGGGATCTTTGTTGGTATCGCACCGCTCTTTGTCGGTATCACACTTCCTCGCGAAGTAGAACGAGTGTGTAGAGAGGGTACTTCGGACTTCGGTCAATTTTGGCGAAGTAACTTCGCCGAGAGTGTGGAGCCCGCTTTAGATCTATGCTTTTGAATAGTTTAAATTTATGAAAATTTGAACTCCAGTTTTCTAGGTAGGTTACACATTTTGTGTAAAAATGTTTCACTTGTGTGGTGAAGTTTTGTGTACCACCACCGCACCATAAGCCTAATGTCTCACACACTTAAAATGTTTTTAAAGATCATTCATAAACGCATTTACCAAACACTTGATATGGATATTGAAGAAACCCACTTTGGATTTACACTACTAATCCAGAGATGCTTGGATGTGAACCAGGATATGTACGTCTGTTTCATAGATTACAACAAAGCTTTCGATAAAGTCCGCCACAAAGAGCTAATGGACGTCCTCAAAAGCAAAACAGTTACAATACAATGACCTTTGAATTATAACAAATCTATATTATAAACAGCAGGCACACATACGCATTAACGAACACACATTAGAAGAGTTCGAAATTAAAAGAGGAGTGCGAAAGGGGTGTGTATTGTCACTACTACTATTAAATGCATACTCCGAAGAAATTATGAAAAAAGTTCATGAGGGAGAAACAGCAGGAATAAAGGTACCTAAATGGAACGCCAATTATTAACAACATTAGATGTGCGGACGACACTATCATAATAGCGGACACCCTCCAAGACCTCCAAAAGCTAATGAACAAGATAGTTGAGTATGGAGAACAATATGGATTATCAATAAACATCAAGAAAACTAAATTTATGAGGATATCAAAAACCCAAAATAATGATAAAAGCCTGACAATTAAAGGTAAAACTTTAGAACAAGTTGAAAACTACAACTATCTTGGCACAATAATTAATCACACAAACGGTTACTCCAAAGAAATCAAAGTTCGAATAGAGAAGGCAAGAACCAACTTCAATAAAAGGAGAAAGGTAGTTTGTGCAAGAGAACTGAAATAATTAAGACTTGAGAGTTAGGCTGGCAAGGTGTTATATTTCTCGACTCTGCTTTAACGGGATAGAAGCATGGTCAATTAACGCGTCGACTACTAAAAAGTTGGAAGCATTTGAATTGTGGGTAAAGGTACCTGAAGATAGCATGGACCGAGCCTGTAACAAACAACGAAGTCATGAGAAGAGTCAACAAAAGAATGGAAATATTGGAAACCATCAAAACAAAAGCTGCAATACCTAGAACAGTATACAAAGAAATTTGTTTAAAAGTAGTAAAAGATAAAAATATTCATTTTTTAGAAAAAATAAGTACATTCGCGTGTCCTTAGAAAGGTTTTAAAGTACATTAGGACAATATTTAAAAATAAGTACTGTCCTACTTAAATAAGTACATATGGTCACCGTAACTATAACAGATATGAGAGCATGTAGAGGACCAATTTGTGGCAGTGACCACTATCTCCTACGTTCAGATATTTCATTTCCACCAAAGATAGAAAAAGAAACACCGCAAGGTAATCATTCAAATGAACAGCTCCAAGAAGTATGATACAATTTGAATAGTTTACACCAAGAAAGTGTTAAAAACCTATATAAACGTAGACTGGAAGAAAAACTAATTGAAACGGAAGATAATACCAGAAATGTGAATCAGTCATACGAAAACATCAAAGAATGTATACACGCCGCTGCCTTAGAAGCACTAGGGCGATATGAAAAAACCATACATCGAAAACCGTATTGGAGGGATCAAGATATTTCGCAGGAAATAACAAAGAAAAGAGAATTGTATCAAAAATATCTGAACACAAAAAACGTGGAAGACAGAATACATTATAAAAGAATGCAAGCGAGGGTCAGAAGAAAAATATGTCAAAAGAAAAACGAATCCTGGACAAAAAAGTGTACCATGCTAAATACATACATAGGTGGAAGCCAAAGTTCAGAAAGTTGGAAACTATTAAAAAATTTAAGAAACGACAGAAAGAAAGACACTATTCAGATCACCACAAACTTGGAAAGGATACTTTGAAGATTTACTAACAGAGACAAGAGAGCCCTTCAAACAGATACAATCCAACGGTATATAAGGCGTCAGGTTGATAGGATCACCAATCAGAGTAAATGAGAGAGAAGTCGAAACCATATGCAAACAGTTGAAGAATGGCAAATCATCTGGCCCAGGAAATATAGCTCCGGAACTCATCAAATATGGACCTAAAGTTCTAATTAAGCGGCTAAGACAACTTTTCCAGCAATGCTTGAATAACCATGAAATACCTGAAGAATGGAAAGAATCACATCTGAGCACTATCCACAAAAAGGGAGATAAATCAAAACCTGAAAACTATAGAGGAATTGCAGTCACTAGTAGTATCAGCAGAATATATGGAAAACTTATTAAAAATCGAATAGAAGAAGAATACCAAAATATGGAAGCCGAAGAACAGGCTGGTTTTCGCGCAGGTCGATCTACAATAGATCATGTTTTCTCCATTACTCAGATAATTGAAAAGAAAGTTGCTCGTGGCCAAGACGTCCATCTGATGTTTGTAGACCTTAGAAAAGCGTATGATAGTGTCCCACTGGTTAAATTATGGGAGGCACTGGAGAAAACAAATGTAAATATAGAATTGGTTGAAGCCGTAAAAACGTTGTACTACCAACAAACAACAAGAATTAAAACGGGAAATCTCATAACACCTGGATTCACAGTAACTAAAGGACTAAGGCAAGGATGCTGTATCTCACCAACACTATTCAAAATATACCTCGAAGCAGCACTCAATAAATGGAAGAAAAAATGTACGAATATGGGCATACCACTAACGGACTCAACTTTGTACACGCTGTGCTTTGCGGATGACCAGGTGATCATCGCACATGATTCTGAAGATCTTAGTTACATGATGCGAAAACTATTAGAAGAGTTTACAGAGTGGGGTCTAGAAGTGAATATGGAAAAAACTGAATACATGAATATCGGAGGAGACCAACATAGCCTCCAAGTAGAGGAAAACCAAGAAATAAAATTATGTGAAGACTACAAATACCTGGGAGTAAAAATCACTCAAGACGGAAAATTAGATGCAGCTATTAAGGAACGAAATATACAGGGAAGGAAAGGCATATCCTTACTGAACAGCGTACTGTGGGATAAAAATATTTCTAAGGAAAATAAAAAAAGAATATATAACACTATAATAAAAAGCATCACAACATATGGATGCGAAGTTTGGCCGCTAAAAGACAGAACAGAGAAAATGCTTAGAGCAACAGAGATGGACTTCTGGCGCCGTTCGGCGGGAATATCTAGACGCGACAGAATAACAAACGAGAGAGTCCGAGAAATCATGGGAGTTACACATACTATTGTTGACGACATCAGGACGAAACAACTCAGCTGGTACGGACACGTAAGGAGAATGCCGGAGAATAGAATACCAAGACAAATCCTCGAATGGCAAACAAGAGGAAGGCGCAGACCAGGAAGGCCTAGAAGAAGTTGGAGAGAAGGAGTTGATAGAGAAATCAGGGACAGAGAACTCGAGGACGATCTATGGAATGACAAAACGAGATGGAGATTGGAAATCGGAAGACCTCGAAGAACGTTGTAAACCGATATTATATATATATATATATATATATATATATATATATATATATATATATATATATATATATAAATGTATACCATTTTTATTCATTCAGTTGCGGTGCGAAACCAAAACTGTCTTAATTTTTACTCAGATCAGAGAGTGCAGCCAGCACTCTTATCGACGATTTCACCTCTTTTTAGAGGTTCATCAGAGACTGCATAGGCTGCTTTTCTCTGGCCCAGGTAAAAATCTTCGACATATCCATCTCCCACCGCAACTGACGAGATGGTATTAGGTGCCTAGCGGCATCTGCTAAATAAAAGACTAAGTTTTTCAACCTAATAAAAATATTTGTAAATTAAATATTTTTAAAAGATTTTTAATTGAAAAACTTTATTGGCCCATTTCCATTTTCCGCTGGAACTTTACCACGCTGCAGACGGGGGTTGTGAATTGCATAGTGTAGAATTCCTTCCCCTTAGTCTTCACTGCAGCATCCATGTGCTTGCATATTGTAGAAGCCTTGGAGGTTGTCACCAGGAAATGGGCCAATAAAGTTTTTCAATTAAAAATCTTTTAAAAATATTTAATTTACAAATATTTTTATTAGGTTGAAAAACTTGGTCTTTTATATATATATATATATATATATATATATATATATATATATATATATATATATATATATATATATATATATATATATATATATATATATAAAGTAGTTTGGTAATATTGACTGATACTATGTATAATAGTTTTGTTTTGGGGTTGCAGTCACTTATTTTTTAGGGGCAGGATAAGTAAAATTCTTTGTTATTATCGAGCTTTCGCAAAATTTATTTGCTTTTTCAAGATAAGCTAAAATAAGTATATGATAAATACAATGAAATTAGAGATAAAGTACATTGTATATAAAAGCATAAAAAACTTACAACTTGAGGTTATTCCATAAAGTAAACATTTTTACAAAACATAATGTATATAAATTTCTATTTTATATAATCCAAATAACAATGTTCCAATTTGTAAAAAAATATGAGGAAAGATCTGATTTAATTTAGTTTTAAATTTGACTAATGCCAGAAAGACATTTCAAGTAATGTCAAAAAGAATACCAATATCTGTTTATTTGAAGTTGTTATAAACTAGTATTAGATTATTCAATATTAGTATACTTTAAATTAGAGTAGGTATATCTAGATATATGAATTTTGCCAATTATTCTTTGGTTAATAAAAAATTAAAGTGGTGCCAAAATTTGAAAATTTAATTTAATGAAATTTAGTTAAGGAATTTAGTGTTTTTTAATTAAAATATTATTTATCATAAGATAAAATGTAATTGTAGATGTTACTTAGTTTATTTATGTCAGTTTTTTTATTCACACATTGATTTTTATTTATGCATACCATTTCAAGAAATTCCCTTTTATTAAGTTGGTTCTCATGTTTCAATATCGTTGTTTCATTGAAGTTGAATGAATGATTTTTATTTAGTGCATGGTTTACTAATGCACATGTATTTTTGTTATTTCTTAGATCGCTTTTGTGTGACGTTAATCTACCTATTAGATTTCTAGATGTGTGTCCGATGTATGATTTTTCACAATTTCCGCATGGTATCTTGTACACTACATTAGAGTTTTCCATAATACCAATAGGTGTTTTAGTTTTTGTATACAGTGATGCTAACGTTTTTACATTTTTAGTTGTAATTTTAACTTGTGAGTAGTTAGCTAATTGTCGCAAAAAAGTTAGATGCCAGTGGAAAACAAAAATGGAGACTAGTGACTAGTTGTTGATTACAGAAAATTAAATGAGAAAACAATAGATGATAAATATCCAATTCCTAATATTAACGATATATTAGACAGATTAGGAAGATCAAATTATTTTACTACATTAGATCTTGCATCAGGTTTTCATCAAATAGAAATGGAACCAAATTCAATTGAAAAAACAGCATTTATGGTAGAACATGGCAAATACGAATTTTTAAGAATGCCTTTTGGATTAAAAGGATCTCCCTCAACATTTCAAAGAGTTATGGATTCAATTCTTAATGATTTAATTGAAAAAATTTGTCTCGTATACATGGATGATATAATAATTTATTTAACATCGTTACAAGAACATATAAATAATTTAAAACTTGTATTTCAAAGATTAGAAGAAGCAGAATTAAAATTACAATTGGACAAATCAGAATTTTTATGTAAAAGTGTAGAATTTTTAGGCCACGTAATAACACCTGATGGAATTAAACCAAATCCAAAGAAAATATTGGCAATACAAAAGTTTCCTATACCTAAAACACAGAAACAAATAAAATCATTTTTAGGATTAATCGGATACTATAGAAAATTTATAAAAAACTTTGCAAAATTAACGAAACCTTTAACAGTTTCTTTAAAAAAGGGAAATCAAGTAAAACATACGGCAGAATTTATTCAAACATTTGAAATATGTAAAAATATATTAATGAATGATCCAATATTACAATATCCAGATTTTTCAAAGCCTTTTAACGTAACAACAGATGCTTCAAATTATGCTATTGGTTCAGTTTTATCACAAGGACCCATCGGAAACGATTTACCAATTGCATATGCTTCGAGAACACTTCAATCTGAAACTCATTATAGTACAATTGAAAAAGAGTTATTAGCTATTATTTATGCAGTTAAATATTTTAGACCTTATTTATTTGGACCAAAATTCAATATAATATCCGATCATAAACCATTACAATGGCTATTTTCCTTAAAAGAACCTAATTCTAAACTTGTAAGATGGAGACTAAAATTAGAAGAGTTTGATTATAAAATAATATATAAAAAAGGTAAATTAAATAGTAACGCAGATGCATTATCTCGAGTAGAAATTAACCCAATAGAAGAAAACGATGATAGATTATCAATAATAGCGCAATTTGATGAAAACGAAATGTTAGATAATGAATACAAAGATATGTTATATTCTCAAAATGAATTACCTATAATAAATCAAGAATTATTAGATCAAATATTACCTGAAAGTACTCAAGAAGAAAATAAAGATAAACCAAAAATAAAAGTACTACAAAATATTTTAATAAATCCAGCTAATGAAATAAGTCACACAAACGTAATATCTAAACCGTCTAAAGAAACATTAACAATTAATGACTCACAAACAGTACATTCAAATTCAGAAAATCCTATTTTAAATATTCCTTTTACCGAAAAAAGTATTAATACATATAAAAATCAAATAATAATTAGAGACAGTAAAAATAGTAATATAAAACATTCATTTGAAAAAATATTTGATAAGAATAGACATTATTGGAATATATCAGAAAATTCAACAGAAAAATATTGGATTAATCTTATAAAAGAAACGATAAAACCAAATGTTACATTTTGTTTGTATTTTAAGAACGAAAATTTTAAAATACCATTTATTAATTAGATGACAGAAAAATTCAAAAATAATTCATTTTCTATAGTGATTTCAAATATACTTTTAAAAGATATAACGGAAGAAACTGAACAGAAAGAAAAAATTCAATTTTTTCACGAAACGAAAACTACTCATCGAGGGATAAATGAAAACTTAGCTCACGGTTATTAGACTTTATTACGGTTGTCTTGTCCGACGGTGGTGGGGAGACTTATATTTTTGACTCTACGTCACAAGAGTTTACAGTCCCATATTTTTAAATGATTTTCGATCATTGAATCTGTGTTATTGTGTATATATGTGTATTATTTGTGTTATTATGAAATAATTAGACAAATAGTACACATTTTATCTTATACGGGGTGGTGAATCGTAAAAAGAGCCATAGGAAACTCAATGTAAATTCTGAATTGTTGAATTCCTGCTTCCCTAATTATTTTACATCAAAAGTCATGAGAGAATACTTGTAGAGAATTAAAATCTGTATTAAAATCAAAAGTTCAAATTGTTCTACGATTTAAATGCATTCCAAAATTTTGAAAAATATGATACATTTGCCACAATAGGTATGCGTGTAAAAGTAAGGCCACACGTTACTATTTAACTGACAGTGCTCATACCATTGACAGAATAAAAAAATCTTTATTATTAATCCTTTCTCCGCAACTGAGGGTATCTTATCAACTGTATTGTTTTTAAACAATAGATGATAAAATAAAAATATTGACAGTTCAAAAATGTGAACATTATTGCATTGTGTGTGGCCTAAGTTTGGGCTGAAAACTGAAATGTATTGCATTTTTACAAAATTTTGGAATATGTTTAATTACGTAGACCAATTTTAACAGTTATTTCCAATACAGATTTCAATCCTCTACAAATAGTTTCTAATGTCTTTTGATGTACAATAATTATTAGGGAAGCTGGAATTCAACAGTTCACAATTTTACATTGAGTTAATGCAAAATTTTGACGCATGCCAAAATTCTCAATGTGGTTTAATTGTATTCATTTTTTTCGAATCCTGAGAAAACTAATCAATATTTTTGAAAAATTTAAACTCAGAATAAAAGACTACATTATTACCGAGGGTTGAAAGTACCTGAAAACTTCTATAATGTTTATTTTAATAAGTTACAGGGCTGAAAATAAAAGAGAAGTGTGATATTTAATTTCAAATATTTCATTCAATAGAATCTGCTTGTTTATTCTAAGGGGCTTTCCGCCCTCGGTAATAATGTAATCTTGCATCCTGCGTTTAAATTTTTCTAAAATACTTGGTTTTCTCAGGATTCGAAAAAAATCATATTACGATTCAAATGACAGTAAACTCTCGTGACGTAATTTCACCCTTAATTTTCATTGGTTAGTCGATTTAGGCAACCGTAGTAATGTCTAAGAACCGTGAACTTAGCTGCTTTAAAGAAACATTTTTATTGGCCCAAAATGGATCAAGATGTAATAAATTACATTAATATATGTGACAGTTGTCAAAAATCAAAATATGAAAGACACCCATATTCGTTAGTATTAAAGCCAACACCAATTGGAAATAATAATAAATATAGACACTTTCAAATTTGGTTATCAAACTCTAATTACAATTATCGATAGTTTTTCGAAATTTGGACAAGCATATCCTATAAATTCAAACAATGCAATTGAAATTACAGATAAATTAATTCATTTTATTAGTCACTACGGATTACCACTAAAAATTACATGTGACAATGGTACAGAATTTAAAAACCACGTAGTTCAAGATTTTTGTAAATTACATAACATTGAAATACATTATACTACTGCTTACAATCCTAACAGTAATAGTCCAATCGAAAGATTTCATTCAACTCTTATCGAAGCATTGAGAATATTAAAAGAAGAAAAACCAAATTTAAATATTTCCCAACTAATAAATTATGCCATATTAACCTATAATAATAGCATTCATTCAAGTCTTGATTTTACTCCATTCCAAATATTAAGAGGAAAACTAGATTACAAAGACCCATTTGAACAAAATGAAAATGAGAAACTAACAAACTATATTCATGAACATTCACAAAATTTAGAGCAATTATCGGAATTAATAAGAAGAAAATTAATAACAAAACAAACAAACAATTTAAATAAAGCAAATATAAATAAAACTCAAGAATTAAAAATCGATTTGAATAAACCTATTTACAGAAAAAAATATAACGATTCACGAAATCAGAAAGCATCCCAACCTTATAAAGAAGTTAATAATCCAGAATTAATACAAAATAATAAAATAAAATCAGATGATAAAATTTATCATTTACGAATGCTTAAACCACAACGTTTTGTTACAAGTGTTCTAAGCGACAATGAAGTTTCTAAATGACGATAATATTATTCCTCCAACGGAACAAACATTTAACCCTAGAAATTAAGGAAATCAAGAATCTGACTTTATCTGTGCAAACAGGGAACTGCAAATTAATTACGGATAAGCATATTTTTATATTATCACATAAATATAAGTTGTCCTTACGACATAGCAAGTAAGATATTATATGAATTAAATAATCTAAAATTAGTTATATAAAAAAGAGGTAATATTCAAATATATTGGATACGAAATTAAATAACGAATACATTTAAGTAAGTTAATTATTAATAAAATAGAATCGTATATAAGACCCATTGGAAGAAAACGAGGAATTATTAACGATAAGGAACACTAAATGCCAAAGAGGAAAATTATATTACTAATTATTTAAAAACATTGTCGAAAAATTAAAATAAATTGTATAATGATATATCAAAATTTCGAACTATCTTAACTGAGTTAACGTAAAAGTACACTAAGACCTTTGAAACACTTTCTACCAATAAAAAAAAATGATCAATAAACAAATTCAAATAATTGTAAAAATTTTTTTAATGATTTAATAATAATAATAAAAAAAAGAATATATATATCTTCAAATTATTAATGACTGTCAATAATTTAATATTTGAATTACAAAGTATATAAAATGTAATTATAACATTTAGATTGCTATCTTGTTTGCTTAAATGTTTTACATAATTCAATTATAACACCTAATAATTTACAAAATATGATTATAGAAACAAAACTGTATGACTCGTTAGAAATTCTTAAATTAAATAACTTAATGAATTATTACAACTTATTCGCAATTCAAATAATAATCAAAAATAATTTAATAATTTTTAAAATTCATGTTCTTTTGACATCAGATTTAAATATTTCAATTATACCCTGTACCTATACAAAACCAAATAATCATACCTAAATAACCATTCCTATTACTCAACTCTTTAAAAGAATGGTCCACAGCAGAAGAATGATCAGAGATTGAAAACTACTATTACTACCAGACACCAGAAAACTTCGAGTCAACTATTAAGACAAGGATTAAAAACAAATGTGAAAGTGTAAAAGTGAATCTAAGTGAAACTAATAATAATCACAATAACTGTTTTAATAATCATTTATAATTTTAAAGTGATAGTTCCATTCATACAGAAGAGAAGAGACAATAGAACTTTAAGAAAGGACTTGAAAATCAGAAAGAAAATCATCTTACATCATCGCAAAATAAACCAGTGTTATTTTCCGATCTTACACAGGGAGGAGTTAAGTAGCCACTCCAATCGGAACTTTCCTGTTTACTACATATTGTGGAACGACACGACGCATTCTTCGCGTCGTAAAAGAACATTTCCACGTTCTAGAAAAGAAAGACATTTCCTTCAATGGGTATTTATACCCATATCTGGACAGGTAGTGAGTCTTTGTATTTTGAATGTTCGATCACGCAACTTATGAACTTTATAATTCGGCTTTAGTGTTCAATCTACATTAATCAACTTATTGTTAAGTAGATTAGTTTGATAAATAAAGTTTTTACAAACAGAACACGTGGAACGAAATTATTTATTTCCGATCCCGAATAGGTACCTACTTTTTCAATTGTGTAAAAATATTCTTATTACTCACCTACCACCCACGTTGGTCACTGTCTGTTAAAAGATTTTTAGAAACAGTTGGTCAGAAACAAGTCATAAATAACCCCTTGTAAATAATATACATAATAATATGGAGAAATCTCACGACTAGGTCGAAGCGCGTGAAGCGACATTCTGAGTGAAATAAAAAAATGTAACAGAAAAAGATAAAAACTGAAGACGGGATTCAGCCCTACCTGAAATACAGTAAACGCAATTTGAAATAGAGAAATTCCTCTCAAAATTTTGTGATTTACGATCCTTGAACAAATACATATGGTTATTTATGGTGAGCGTTGAGTGACATGGGTTGGTGGTACAGGTATACATTTCAAAAACCCTTTCAGTTGGGTTTTAATTTTTATCATTGTGTGAATTAACCAACTACTAATATTTTTAACGGCCCCACTGGCGCGGTCTATTATTCTTGAAGGTAGGATGTCCAACCATGTGTCTGACCCATCTTATCACAAAGTAAATATTACTAATTTTACAGTCCTGTGGAGTTGTACTGTGCTCTCTGTCGTTCTCACTATTATATATATTATTATCTCTCTTTGCCAACGTCTAAATTTTTAAATACCTGAAGCTCGTATCAACACGCGCTTCGACCTAGTCGTCAGATTTCTCCTTAACCGCTTTCTAGCCACTCACTTACGGATATCGAAGAGGCTATGGCATGCAGGCCAGAACTGAAGGCCGTTATTTGAGTAGTTAAGTTAATGAACTGCAGTTGAGACGCCACACACATGCAGTTTTGTGATCGAGCGTGCCAACGCCTTTACAAAAACTGCGTATATGTGGTGATTTTGGCTTCAATTAACCGCCTGTCAGTCGCTCGGCCTCTTCGATATCCGTAAGTGAGTGGCCAGCATAAATGGAGAAATCTGACGACTAGGTCGAAGGGCGTGTTGATACGAGCTTCAGGTATTTAAAAATTTAGACGTCGGCAAAGAGAGATAATAATATATATATATATATATATATATATATATATATATATATATATATATATATATAGTGATTTTTTGAATAACGGCAATTCGGTCAGATGAAATAAAACTCTATTTGTTCTAGGTCTCAATATTTCGTCACTATTTGGTGACTTCTTCAGGAGAAAACTGTAAATTTATTAAGATTAGATATGGACAAAAGACAAAACATTTCATTACTTACAACTATAAGAGTGATAATTTAAATTCGTTTAACATATTATATTGAACATTGACTTGAGAAATGACTGATGTTATTTTGACATATATTTCGGAGTTATGGTAACTGCAATATATTTTATGTTAATAGAATATTGTCTAATATTGAAAAAAAAATTTTTTTTAGTGAATACGTCAAAGTAAAGAAGAGAAAGTATTTGCGAAATTTTAAGGTGGAAAGGTAATAGTAGACAAATGAATAAATGAATAGTAGACATAAATTTGATTTTAATAATGTAAAAATTTTGGAACAAGTTGACAACTATAAAAAACGACTCTTCCTTGAGATGGTACATATTAACAAAACTCCAGAATCAATTAATTATAAGACTGACACTAACCATTTGAGTAATATCTACTGTAATATTCTAAGTAATTCATAACATTCTTTCCCAAAATTTAAAAAATACAAACAAATTACTCAATTAATCTACTAACAATGAATCTACCTTATTTTTATTCAAGTTCTGAATACCAGTCTTACACTAACTCATTACGTACCATCGATTACATTTTATAGTCAATTTAAAATACTTCAAGTCCTTTTTCATTTGTCTACTATTACCTTTCCACCTTAAAATTTCGCAAATACTTTCTCTTGTTTACTTTGACGTATTCACTAAAAAAAATTTTTTTTTCAATATTAGACAATATTCTATTAACATAAAATATATTGCAGTTACCATAACTCCGAAATATATGTCAAAATAACATCAGTCATTTCTCAAGTCAATGTTCAATATAATATGTTAAACGAATTTAAATTATCACTCTTATAGTTGTAAGTAATGAAATGTTTTGTCTTTTGTCCATATCTAATCTTAATAAATTTACAGTTTTCTCCTGAAGAAGTCACCAAATAGTGACGAAATATTGAGACCTAGAACAAATAGAGTTTTATTTCATCTGACCGAATTGCCGTTATTCAAAAAATCACTATTTAACACAGTACGGTCGAAAATATTTGTACAAATATATATATATATATATATATATATATATATATATATATATATATATATATATATATATATAATAGTGAGAACGACAGAGAGCACAGTACAACTCCACAGGACTGTTAAAATTAGTAAAATTGTGATAAGATGGGTCAGACACATGGTTGGACATCCTACCTTCAAGAATATTTATTACACCGCGCCAGTGGGGCCGTTAAAAATATTAGTACATTGGTTAATTCACACAATGATAAAAATTAAAACCCAACGTAATTAGACCACAAAATTACGACGACACTGATGGATTCCCTGGTTTGCCCAGCTGAAAGGGTCTTTGAAATGTATACCTGTACCATCAACCCATGTCACTCAACGCTCACCATAAATAACCATATGTATTTGTTCAAGGATCGTAAATCACAAAATTTTGAGAGGAATTTCTCTATTTCAAATTGCGTTTACTGTATTTCACGTAGGGTTTAGTCTTCAGTTTTTATCTTTTTCTGTTACATTTTTTTATTTCACTCAGAATGTCGCTTCACGCGCTTCGACCTAGTCGTGAGATTTCTCCTTAATATGTAAGGAATTTTCTGCAGTTTAAAACCAATGTCAATTTTTTATTTATTATATTTTAGAGCAACAAGTGACTAATATCTTATGTAACAAAACAATAAATAGTATTACCGAGTATTTTTCCAGAAAAAGAGTAAGTCTGTTGTATGTATGTTAATAAGAAAATATATTACCTATACCTATATCTACATATTGCATACATTTCATACTTATTTGTGTCGGTATGCATGCCCAGATAATGCAGTTTGGTGTTTTAATAAAATAAGTAATAATTACACTAGGTACTGTATTATAGTCGGAGAGATAGAAGCGGATTTTGTGCGTGATAAGTAATATAGAAAAACTACACGGGGATATGTTGAATTAGTTGTGTACATGACTTTCACCAACGGCCGGAAACCAGAGTTGGGGCCAAGGGTAGATATAAGGGGTCAAAGTCGCGGATTTTATTATTTTTTTTATGACGCTCATGATCGAGATAGTGCACCAAAATTTAAGAATAAGTAGGCCATGACGTAAATAAGTAAAATCTCTAGGGGCGGAACGCTGCGTGGCCGACAAAGGGGTGGGGGTAGGGGTGAATATAAAAAATATAAAGGGTTTTTTGCGACGTTCGTGATTGAGATAGTGGACCAAATTTTGGGAATAAGTAGATCATTACATTACTAAGTAAAATCCCCAGAGCCGGAAACCGGAGTTGGGGATGAGGGTAGTTATAATGGGTCAAAGTCGCCGTTTTTATTATTTTTTTTGTGACGCTCATGATCGAGAGAGTGCACCAAAATTTGGAAATAAGTAGGTCATGACGTAACTAAGTAAAATATCCAGGGGTGGCACTCTGCGTGGCCGACTAAGGGGAGGGGCACGGTTGAATACAAAAAATATAAGGGGTTTTTTTGCGACTTTCGTGATTGACAGAGTGCACCAAAATTTGGGAATAAGTAGACCATGACATAACTAAGTAAAATCCTCAGAGCCGGAAACCAGAGTTGGGCATGAGGGTAGTTATAAGGGGTCAAAATCGCAGTTTTTATTATTTTTTTTGTGACGCTCATGATTGAGATAGTGCACCAAAATTTGGGAATAAGTAGGTTATGAGGTAACTAAGTACAATCTCCAGGGGTGGAACGCTGCGTGGCCGATAAAGGGGTGGGGGTAGGTGTGAATATAAAAAATATAAGGGGATTTTTGCGACGTGCTAGATTGAGATAGTGCACCAAAATTTGGGAATAAGTAGACTATGACTTAGCTAAGTAAAATCCCCAGAGCCGGAAACCAGAGTTGGGGATGAGGGTAGTTTTAAGGGGTCAAAGTCGCAGTGTGTATTATTTTTTTTTGTGACCCGGCACAACATTTGTCCCCCACGCAGCGTTCCGCCCCTGGAGATTTTACTTAGTAATGTCATGATCTACTTATTCCCAAATTTTGGGGCACTATCTCGATCACGAACGGCAAAGAAACCCCCATATATTTTTATACTCACCCCTGTCTACCACCCAAGCAGCATTACTCCAAGCAGCATTCCGCCCCTGAAGATTTTACTTACTTACGTCATAACCTACTTACTCCCAAATTTTGGTGCACTATCTCCATCATGAGCGCCACAAAAAAAATATAAAACCGCGACTTTTACCCCTTATATAAAGTTATGTCATGGTCTACTTATTTCCACATTTTGGTGCACTATCTCAATCACAAACGTCGCAAAAAACCCCTTACATTTTTTTATATTCACCCCTGCCCCACCACTTTGTCGACCACGCAGAGTGCCACTCCTAGAGATTTTACTTAGTTACGTCATGACCTACTTATTCCCAAATTTTGGCGCGCTATCTCGATCATGAGAGTCACAAAAAAAAATAATAAAAAACGTAACTTTGACCCCTTATAACTACCTTCCTTCCCCACTCTAGTTTCCGGCTCTGGGGATTTTAATTATTTATGTCATGGTCTACTTATACCCAAATTTTGGTGCACTATCTCAATCACGAACGTCGCAAAAAACCCGTTATATTTTTTATATTCACCCCTACCCCCACCCCTTTGTCGGCCACGCAGCGTTGAGCCCCTAGAGATTTTACTTAGGTACGTCATGACCTACTTATTCCCAAATTTTGGTGCACTATCTCGATCATGAGCGTCATAAAAAAAATAATAAAATCCGCGACTTTGACCCCTTATAACTACCCTCGGCCCCAACTCTGGTTTCCGGCCGTCGCGTTGGTGAAAATCATGTACACAACTAATTCAACATATCCCCGTATAGTTTTTCCATATTACTTATCACGCACAAAATCCGCTCCCAGCTCTTAGACTATTATTGACATAAACAGAAATAAAACCATATACATAATATATGTACATAACGTATGTATGTACATGTACATACATACTATATATGTACATGTACATACAGTATGTACATGTACAAAGTGTGTTGTACTATTATGACGTATATTCGGTACATTTATTTCTGCTAGCCACCACTGATCGGTTATTAGAATATCCCGGTTATAGGAATATTTTTGTTTGGCACGAAGGCTATTCTAATAAGCGGGTTCGACTGTAATTGTATTTTAAAAAACTCGGAGGTCTAGGGACCTCGTTGGCCCAAGATGGTTGTTAGGGTTCTCGTTTAGAGTCTCACCATGTTCCCGGAGGTATTCTTATAACATCGGCGTTTAGCCTATCCAATTTCACAATACTGTAATGTAGATTGAATTATAAGTACATACAACCATTATTTGGTTCTGGGGCTAGTTAGCAAGTATATACGAATTCACTGATGATGGACTAATAAGTCCGAAAACGTTCTGAATGAACCTATTTTATTTAATCCATTGGGATTTTTAAAATTTTATTAAATATAGGTACCTTTTACATAGAAGTGGTTTTACTTCATGTTAGGAGTTTTTTAACTATATGGTATACAGCCAACCCAGGGAACTACCCCTTTTAATTGTATTTTGCTTGTAGTACTGCATTTTAATAATTAATTTTATTTACTACATACCTGCAATGTATACCTGTAATAATATAACCTTAATCTTACTTTTTCTTTTTATTCTTTTTTTGTGCTATGGCCTTGACAATTATCCAGTAACCAGGACTAATATAATTGGCCAATATAATTAAAAGTGCTAAAAATGTTGCTGAGCTATGAAACCAGGTGTCGCTCTTCCGAACTTGCACTGTCCCAATACCCAGTAGAAGCAGAGTTGTAGCCTTAGAGTAGGGAGAATTTCACACCCCCAAATTTCCCATGCTCTAAGGTTGTAGCTAATGAAAAATAGGCTAATATTTGTCAAATTCGAAATCGACTATTTCAACGAGAAATAACCTAAAATGAAGCATTTTTGGGGAAAACTCATTTCAAATTAAAAAAAAAGCTTTATATTTGTTTTTTAAAAAAGTTTCTAGTATAAAAAATAAGCAAATGACGCTCAAAGTAAAGTTGGTCCCTTTTTTTGGAAAAAAAATCGGAAAAATCACCCCTAGTCCGTTCTTTAACGGCAAAATATTGCAAAACCTCTAAATTTTAAAGAACCGCTTGGATTGGCATGGAATTTGGCATACACACAGCTAACAAGTCAAAGAAAAAAAGTGATAGTGTGCCGATATGTGCTTTTACCCTGGGGGTGGTTTTCACCCCCTTTTGGGGGTGAAAAAATATTCGTCCAAAGTAAGTCCGGAAATGGATAAACTGACTAATTTTAAGTAACTTTTGTTCTATAAAGTTTTTTCGCTAAGTCAATACTTTTCGAGTTATTTGCCAGTAAATATGTTAATTTTTTCAACAGTAGAAGAACAAAACAGATTCTGCTATCAAGATAGGGAAATCAATGTGTTAGAGAGAGAAGTACCTTTCCAATGAGTAAGAGTGAGATAGATGCTGACGTCACAAGGAATCTTCCATAATGGAATCTACCATAGTTATTTTCCGCTAGATGACACCAATCCGCCATTTTTATTCCATTTCAGTATTTTTAGATGGCGGCATAGCCAAAACGGCACTAAAGCATATCTCCGTTGTTATTGGTCCGATCGTGACATGTGAGGTATCATAGGAAAGGGGAGGGGCTAACGAATACGTTAACATAAAAACAAAGATGGCGGCATAGCTAAAACGGCACTAAAGCATATCTCCGTTGTTATTGGTCCGACGTGTGAGGTATTGGAAAGGGGTGTGTTGGATCGTGACGTACAAATGGATCGGTGGAAAGGGGCACGTTGCATATACTATATTTTATCTACGACCATAACATAATATGTTATTTAAACCAATCACGTGCAGAAATCTAAGCATTACGAGTTGTATACTATATTTTATCTACGACCGTAACATATTCGGCATTTTTATTCAAATTCGCCATTTTTATTCAAATTCACCATTTTTAACCCAATTTTCCTTGACATTACATCGAAGAAATCTACCATAGTTTACCTATTAGCCGCTGAATGACGCCATTTTTAGTCAATTTTTATTCAAATTCGCCATTTTTATCCAATTTTCCTTGACATTACGTCGAAGAAATCTACCATAATTCAGCTATTATCCGATAGTTGGCGCTATACATCTCGTTAGCATTGGTCTGATTGGAGATTGTGGTACGTTAAAGGTGTGGGTAGTAACGAATATATTCATCGATATGAAAAAGAACTTCGACTGAGTTGACAAAGACAAAAAAAATCTAGAAGGAAGATATTTAATAGAAAAAGATTGCAAATTTTCAAAGCAAAAGTCTTTTAGAGTAATTCGATTGAGAAAATTATATATACACAAGTAAAAAGAGAGGCATAGACAATAAAAGTTGTAGGTATGTAGTACCTAATGACAAAGACAAAAAAAAAATCTAGAAGGAAGATATGTAATAGAAAAAGATTGCAATTTTTCAAAGCAAAAGTCTTTTAGAGTAATTCGATTGAGAAAATTATATATACACAAGTAAAAAGAGAGGCATAGACAATAAAAGTTGTAGGTATGTAGTACCTAAACGGCTTAACGTAGAGAGGCATATATTTTATCTACGACCGTAACATAATTTATGTGTAAGCGATGGTGACATCTCATTAGCATTGGTCTGATTGGAGATTGTGGTACGTTAAAGGTGTGGGGAGTATCGAATATGTTATTTAATCCATAAACTAACCGTTACGAGCTGCATACTATATTTTATCTACGGCCATAACATTTGGTGCCACCAATTCGCCATTTTTATTCCAATTCACCATTTTTATTCCATTTCAGTATTTTTAGTTAAACTCGCTATTTTTATTCCAATTTGTCCTGATACAGATATTACGTTGAAGGAATCTACCATAATTCGTTCTAAATGTGATCTCAAAATCCCATACATAAAACAAATTGAATTCATCGATATGAAAAAGAACTTCGACTGAGTGCATTATAAATGACAAAGACAAAAAAAATCTAGAAGGAAGATATTTAATAGAAAAAGATAGCAAATTTTCAAAGCAAAAGTCTTTTAGAGTAATTCGATTGAGAAAATTATATATACACAAGTAAAAAGAGAGGTATAGACAATAAAAGTTGTAGGCATGTAGTACCTAAACGGATTAACGTAGAGAGGCATAGACGTAAGGAGAGACGTGGACAATAAAAGTTGTAGACATGCCTAAATGGCGTAACGTAGAGAGGCATAGACAATAAAAGTTGTAGGTATGTAGTGCCCAACGGTATGGGCGCACAAAAAAATTTCCTAGATCTACTGACAAACTGGGCATTTCGCAACATCTAGCAACAGCGCCTCCCATAAGAGTCTGTGTATTAGAGTTAGATAGAAAATCAATTTTTCCCCAGATGCTGGGGGAAATTAAAAAAAAATTTAAGGTCCATTCTGCTCATTTTTGTCTCGTTTTGTGGTGGAGGCCCGACTTTTACGTCACGATTGGACCAATAAAACAGAAGATATAACTAATGCCCTTTTGGCTGTATCCTGAAAATACGTAACTAATGCCCCTGATAACGTATAAGATATAATAGAAGCAGTATTTTGATATGTCCAATCCATCCCTCTCTGAGAGATATGCGAGGTATCATGTGATTTAACAAATTGAATAATATAGAAAAAATAAACATAACATCATGCCATAAAGACATTAGATACAAATGATTTAACCACCAGACACAGAAAAATCAAATAGAGCAGAATGTTAAAAAGGAGTTCTGTATCTTCGGTCCTCTTGGTGCAATAGGGACATACGAATTCTCAAATGATACGATTTAACCAATAGAGTTCAGTGACAGAAAAATAAAATACATCATGTCAAAAGGGTCTTAGATACGTATTTTCCGTCCAATCGTAACTTACAGTACCTCAACCAATAAAATACAATGGCATAAAAATCAAATACATCAGCATGTCAAAAAGGCTTTAGTATTTTCTTTTCTACTGAGAAACATCCAAATCTTTCGTAAAATATTATACACGGGCGTTCTTTCTATATGTCCAAACTAGTAAACCTCTTATTTTTAACATGCAACTCTCAATATTTACATTATTTCTTCCTAGAAAATATCAGTGTATCAAAATGGAATACAAATATATGCAAACCACCAATTGCTAAATCTATCATTATATCGCTAATACCTAAAATACATATCAGATAAATTCTTTCGCTAAGTCCAAACCACCGATATTTCTCACATTATTTTCAAACCAGATTTAGAGTTCTAGTCAAGCATAAAAATCAAATACATCAGCATGTCAAAAGGGTTTTAGTATTTTCGTTTCTATTAAGAAACATCCAAACTTTTCGTATACTATCGTGTTGTATACTTTTGTACACTATTGGTTTTTATAATTTGTTTAAATTTTTTTAATAAATGTAGCAATAACTTCGAAATTATGGCATTTAGTTGTAGGGAAAATAACATGAAAAATAATCAGTATTTCTTTAGGACTTCAAAACTCAAATAACGACTTCTTGTCCTATTAGAAATACGGAATTGGATTTCCAGAAAAACGGAAAATCTGACAACAATGTAATTGTCACTATAATATAGACCGCCTCAGAAAATTAATACCCATCAAAATCTATAAAAATCTTGCAAGCCGTTTCCGAGATAATTGAGTGTTTCCATACATAAAACTCACTCTGTATGCAAACCAGATTTAGAGTTCTAGTCAGACATAAAAATCAAATACATCAGCATGTCAAAAGGGCTTTATTATTTTCGTTTTTACTGAGAAACATCCAAATCTTTCGTACTCTATTATACACAGGCGTTCTTTCATTATGTCCAAACTAGTAAACCTCTTATTTTTACCATGCAACTCTCAATATTTACATTATCTCTCCCTAGGTGCAAAATGTCAGTATATGAAGCATAAATATATGCAAGCCACTAATTGCTAAATCTATCATTATATCGATAATACCTACAATACATATCAGATAAATTCTTTCGCTAAGTCCAAACCGCCGATATTTCTCATATTATTTTCAAACCAGATTTAGAGTTCTAATCAGTTGGAGAATACAAATTTTTGTTATAAAGTACGTTTTAAATGTGATCTCAAATAAAATCCCATGCATAAAACAAATTGAATTCATCGATATGAAAAAGAACTTCGACTTAGTGCAATATAAATGACAAAGACAAAAAATATATCTAAAAGGAAGATATCTAATAGAAATAGGTCGCAAATTTTCAAAGCAAAAGTCTTTTAGTATAATTAGAGTAATCCGATTGAGAAAATTACTTATTATGGGTATACACAAGTTAATAATAAGCAAAAAATCGAACTTCTATTGATCCAATCAAAAAAATCAAATACATTTGTACTATGAGAATGATCTCCGAAAGGGAAATCGATAGGTCAAAATAAACTAATTTTAAAGTAAAAATGTGGCTTATTCACAATAAAAATAATAAATAATAAATTTTCTTGCGCTCCTTATTGTTTTACGAAAGATACAAAAAAAACACGAAAAATACACGATAGGTAGGTAGAAAATAATGTCATTATTAATTATGACTTAATCATTCTTTCGAATGTTTTTAGTACGCATGACTCTAAGAATTTACCCTGGTATGATTCTGGTTTCGAAGGATCTTTGGACGGTTTTAAAATAATTCGAACTAGGTTTCGAAGGATCTTTGGACGGTTTTAAAATAATTCGAACTAAATATATTCTTACCAACCATCTGGAAACTTAAGGTGTGTGTCGATATAATTCTTTATTTGCACTAACGCCATTACTACAATCGGAAATTTTCTTAATCATTCTATAAGTACAGTATTTTAATTGCATTTTAAACAGGTTTCTAATTCACTTATGGAAAAATTAGAATTAGAATCAGAATCAGATTAGAACTTTCATATTGTGATACATTTGTATATGGAAGAAAATAATACGGTATGTATAAGATACAAAATTCAAGCATTGGAAAAGCCATACAAGAGGCACACCAAATTCAAAAATCTTGACTATTTCGTCTAAACATGAATTAAAATTTCTAGTTCTATCTTCTAGCTTCTCATCCAGCTTGAAATAGGATATTAGTATTCATATTTATTATTTCAAAAAATTTTAAGATATCGTGTCTTTTGTTGTAGGTATACTGTCACATTTTCAATACATATTACCCAATTTTTACTTACCCATCATCGAGTTAATTTATAAATGCAATAAGTAACTCCTTAAGATATTATGCTTTCAAAAAACGCTACCAACCAATCTCCTTCATATTGGCTAGTTTCAAATGTATTTCTACAATTACACCATTATTTGCCGAAATATTTTAAAGCAGTGTTGACAACGTCTAAAAAACTGTACATAATTTGGTACATAAATATCAAAAATGATGATCAAAATTGCTTTTATTAGATGATTATTAGCTCTCTTTATCCAGCTTAACAAAATGAGAAAAGTGCTCTGCACAAGAGATCTAAGGTTAGAGCTAAGAATAAGGTTGGCTAGGTGCTACGTTTTCTCGACTCTGTTTTACGGAATGGAAGCTTGGACCTTGAATGCTGCATCAATGAAAAAACTGGAATCATTCGAGATGTGGGTATATAGAAGAATTCTAAAAATATCATGGACAGAACACGTCACAAACAAAGAGGTTCTGAGAAAGATGAACAAAGAAATGGAAGTCTTAAATACAATTAAAACCAGAAAATTGGAATATCTCGGACATATTACACGTGGAAAGAGATACAACTTGCTCCAACTCATTATGCAGGGAAAGATTCAAGGAAAAAGAAGCATAGGGAGACGCAGAATATCGTGGCTGCGCAACCTGAGAGAATGGTACGGATGTACATCAAACGAACTTTTCAGAGCAGCTGTCTCCAAGGTCCGAATAGCTATGATGATTGCCGACCTCCGTCGCGGAGATGGCACTTGAAGAAGAAGATCCAGCTAAAATAAAATAAATAAAGAACTTACATCGTCATATCCATATACTGTTTTGAAAACCGAGGACTTGGAAGCTCCAATAAGTCATAACTCGAAGTTTGAAATAGTAAATAGTATATCAGTGAATGTTTATGCTTTGGAATTAAATCAAGTTAAGGAAAAATAATTTTACGAATTAGTGCCTGCTTGCCTAAACAAAACAAACTTGATAGACATGTAAATTTGAATCTTATTCAGGATAAATATTTTCTAAAATTAAATGATTACCTACGACTCTCATCGTAGTGACGATGGAAATATTGAAATAAAATATCATTACTTCTGGAAAAAAAGGTGTCTAGGTTGTTACACTATATAACCAAAAAAGAAAACTAATTCACCCAGATTTATTGGAAAAATTTACTGTTTCACCGTATCATTAAAATCTTACAAAAAAAGAAATATCGAATTAAATAAACAATACATAATAGAACTAAGAAGTAAATTACGAATATCAGAGTGCATGAGATACGAAATAAACATCTTACAAGCAAAACTATCGATACAACAAATACATATTATATACATTATTCACTTGAAAATTTTAAAGTAATGTTGGCTGAATGTCCAAGAAACTGAGTATATTTAGCCTCTTTTACAATATTTCTGAAAAACTTCAACGAATTTGTCTATTTAGCGAAAAAAAAATCTAATTCACGCAGTTTTATCGGAAAACTTTGCTATTTACCATTTTTATTCACTGTCTTTTTAATCTGTTGAGTAACATCTTTAATTTATTTTGATTTTTAAGAAGTTTTCTAACCTCCTCTAATTACGATTTTTTGTAGAATTTGGACTGGTTGTATTGAATTATGATAGGTATGTGTATCTGATTACGCAATAATTTCAAAGAGACATTCTTTGTAGCTTAGTATAAATTGGTCTTCTAATACTAAAATATTATAAAAAAATAATAGAGTAAAGCAATACAGGAGACTTAAAAAAGGTTTAAAATCTCATGAAATCTTGTTTATTTAGTCTAAACATGAATTAAAATTTATATTGTTCATACTTATTATTTCAAGAATTTTAAGATCGTTTCTAATTATCCATCATCCAGTTAATTTATAAATTATGAAATAGGTATCACTATGATATATTATGCAGCAATAACTATGTTTTCAAAAACTATACCAACCAATCTCTTTCATTCTGACGATGTATTTATACAATTACAACATTATTTACTTAAAAAGTTTAAAGCAATGTTGGCTGAATGCCCAAAAAACTGAGTATATTTAGCCTGTTTTACAATATTTCTGAAAAACTTCAACGAATTTTTCTATTTACCGAAAAAAAAATCTAATTCACACAGTTTTATTGGAAAAATTTACTATTTCACCATTTTATTCACTGTCTTTTTAATCTGTTGAGTAACATCTTTAATTTATTTTGATTTTTATGAAGTTGTCTAACCTCGTGTAATTACGATTTTTTTGTAGAATTTGGATTGGTTTTATAGGATTATGATAGGTATGTGTATCTGAAAACACAATAATTCCAAAGAGACATTCGTTGTAGCTTAGTGTAAATTGGTCTTCTAATACTAAAACATTATAAAACATAATAGATTAAAGTAATACAGGAGACTTAAAAAAGTGTTAAAATCTCATGGTACAAAAAAGAAAATGTCTCGAGTGTGAATTTAAAAATGGAGTTACTACAAAAAAGAAGATGGTACATACCTTTGAATATTAAAAAATATTTGAAAAATTTTAATTTTTTTTTGTAGATTGTGTAGTTAATACTAAAAATTAGTAAGGAAATAAAAATGATTATAAATTAAAAAAATCTTCGACGTTTGTTCTTAGAGCATGTGAAACATTAATAATTACCAAAAAATTTCAGTAGGTACCTTTAAATATTAAAAGTATTTGAAAAATTTTAATTTTTGTAGATTGTGTAGTTAATACTAAAAAATTAGTATGGAAATAAAAATACATATCAATTAAAAAAAATCTTCAGCGTTTGTTCTTAGAGCGTAGTTCGAGTATGCCCGAACTTTCCCGATCCCCAATATATCTACTTCTTCTTGTAGTGCTCATCCATTTTGGATGTTGACGATTATCCTAGAAATATATACTTTGCATACTAATGTACTGAAAAGATTTGTAGTTGTTGTGCTGCACCACATATATAGATTTTTTAGCCAGAAAATCCTTCACCTTCCTGGTTTTCTTCTACTTTTCTCTGTAAAATTAGTTGCAGCAGTTCATATCTTCGCTCTTTCTTACAATGTGTCGGATGTATTCGATTTTAACTGTTTTATTGTGGGTACCAGCTCTTTTTCTTTTTTAATTCTTAATAAAATAATCTAATTAGTTATGTGATCTGAGTAAGATATATACAAAAATAAGAAAAAAATGTTTTATTTCTTTGGAATAAAATAAAAAAGCCAAGTTGGTTGACTGGTTTAAAGTATTGCAGTGCAGGGGATTTGAACCTATGATCCAACACTTACTTATTTTCAATGCAATGTAACAAAGTCTTAAATCGCTCGATCAACGTGGCTTTGGAACTTTGCTCTAAAAAACAACGATGATATTCACATGTTATGACATTCCTATTGACAATAAAAAGAAATAAAATGTTTTTCAAATAATATTTTATTCAAAATACTGTTATTTAGAGTGTGAGCTTTATGATTATAAATAAAAAAATCTTTGACGTTTGTTCTTAGAGCATGTGAAACATTAATAATTACCAAAAAATTACGGTACCTTTAAATATTAAAAGTATTTGAAAAATTTTAATTTTTGTAGATTGTGTAGTTAATACCAAAAATTAGTGTGGAAATAAAAATAAATATCAACTAAAAAAAAATTTTCAGCGTTTGTTCTTAGAGCGTAGTTCGAGTATGCCCGAACTTTCCCGATTTCCCAATATTAGCTGTGAGTTTTGGCTTAGGATACCCATATAAAAAGCATGGAAAACGAAAAGTTTCAGCGTTTGTTCTTAGAGCGTAGTTCGAGTATGCCCGAACTTTCCCGATTTCCCAATATTAGCTGTGAGTTTTGGCATAGGATACCCATATAAAAAGCATGGAAAACGGAAAGTTTACCTTGGACAAGTGACGGCGTCACTTGTCCAAGGTAAACTTTCCGTTTTCCATGCTTTTTATATGGGTATCCTATGCCAAAACTCACAGCTAATATTGGGAAATCGGGAAAGTTCGGGCATACTCGAACTACGCTCTAAGAACAAACGCTGAAACTTTTCGTTTTCCATGCTTTTTATATGGGTATCCTAAGCCAAAACTCACAGCTAATATTGGGAAATCGGGAAAGTTCGGGCATACTCGAACTACGCTCTAAGAACAAACGCTGAAAATTTTTTTTTAGTTGATATTTATTTTTATTTCCACACTAATTTTTGGTATTAACTACACAATCTACAAAAATTAAAATTTTTCAAATACTTTTAATATTTAAAGGTACCGTAATTTTTTGGTAATTATTAATGTTTCACATGCTCTAAGAACAAACGTCAAAGATTTTTTTATTTATAATCATAAAGCTCACACTCTAAATAACAGTATTTTGAATAAAATATTATTTGAAAAACATTTTATTTCTTTTTATTGTCAATAGGAATGTCATAACATGTGAATATCATCGTTGTTTTTTAGAGCAAAGTTCCAAAGCCACGTTGATCGAGCGATTTAAGACTTTGTTACATTGCATTGAAAATAAGTAAGTGTTGGATCATAGGTTCAAATCCCCTGCACTGCAATACTTTAAACCAGTCAACCAACTTGGCTTTTTTATTTTATTCCAAAGAAATAAAACATTTTTTTCTTATTTTTGTATATATCTTACTCAGATCACATAACTAATTAGATTATTTTATTAAGAATTAAAAAAGAAAAAGAGCTGGTACCCACAATAAAACAGTTAAAATCGAATACATCCGACACATTGTAAGAAAGAGCGAAGATATGAACTGCTGCAACTAATTTTACAGAGAAAAGTAGAAGAAAACCAGGAAGGTGAAGGATTTTCTGGCTAAAAAATCTATATATGTGGTGCAGCACAACAACTACAAATCTTTTCAGTACATTAGTATGCAAAGTATATATTTCTAGGATAATCGTCAACATCCAAAATGGATGAGCACTACAAGAAGAAGTAGATATATTGGGGATCGGGAAAGTTCGGGCATACTCGAACTACGCTCTAAGAACAAACGCTGAAGATTTTTTTTAATTGATATGTATTTTTATTTCCATACTAATTTTTTAGTATTAACTACACAATCTACAAAAATTAAAATTTTTCAAATACTTTTAATATTTAAAGGTACCTACTGAAATTTTTTGGTAATTATTAATGTTTCACATGCTCTAAGAACAAACGTCGAAGATTTTTTTAATTTATAATCATTTTTATTTCCTTACTAATTTTTAGTATTAACTACACAATCTACAAAAAAAAATTAAAATTTTTCAAATATTTTTTAATATTCAAAGGTATGTACCATCTTCTTTTTTGTAGTAACTCCATTTTTAAATTCACACTCGAGACATTTTCTTTTTTGTACCATGAGATTTTAACACTTTTTTAAGTCTCCTGTATTACTTTAATCTATTATGTTTTATAATGTTTTAGTATTAGAAGACCAATTTACACTAAGCTACAACGAATGTCTCTTTGGAATTATTGTGTTTTCAGATACACATACCTATCATAATCCTATAAAACCAATCCAAATTCTACAAAAAAATCGTAATTACACGAGGTTAGACAACTTCATAAAAATCAAAATAAATTAAAGATGTTACTCAACAGATTAAAAAGACAGTGAATAAAATGGTGAAATAGTAAATTTTTCCAATAAAACTGTGTGAATTAGATTTTTTTTTCGGTAAATAGAAAAATTCGTTGAAGTTTTTCAGAAATATTGTAAAACAGGCTAAATATACTCAGTTTTTTGGGCATTCAGCCAACATTGCTTTAAACTTTTTAAGTAAATAATGTTGTAATTGTATAAATACATCGTCAGAATGAAAGAGATTGGTTGGTATAGTTTTTGAAAACATAGTTATTGCTGCATAATATATCATAGTGATACCTATTTCATAATTTATAAATTAACTGGATGATGGATAATTAGAAACGATCTTAAAATTCTTGAAATAATAAGTATGAACAATATAAATTTTAATTCATGTTTAGACTAAATAAACAAGATTTCATGAGATTTTAAACCTTTTTTAAGTCTCCTGTATTGCTTTACTCTATTATTTTTTTATAATATTTTAGTATTAGAAGACCAATTTATACTAAGCTACAAAGAATGTCTCTTTGAAATTATTGCGTAATCAGATACACATACCTATCATAATTCAATACAACCAGTCCAAATTCTACAAAAAATCGTAATTAGAGGAGGTTAGAAAACTTCTTAAAAATCAAAATAAATTAAAGATGTTACTCAACAGATTAAAAAGACAGTGAATAAAAATGGTAAATAGCAAAGTTTTCCGATAAAACTGCGTGAATTAGATTTTTTTTTCGCTAAATAGACAAATTCGTTGAAGTTTTTCAGAAATATTGTAAAAGAGGCTAAATATACTCAGTTTCTTGGACATTCAGCCAACATTACTTTAAAATTTTCAAGTGAATAATGTATATAATATGTATTTGTTGTATCGATAGTTTTGCTTGTAAGATGTTTATTTCGTATCTCATGCACTCTGATATTCGTAATTTACTTCTTAGTTCTATTATGTATTGTTTATTTAATTCGATATTTCTTTTTTTGTAAGATTTTAATGATACGGTGAAACAGTAAATTTTTCCAATAAATCTGGGTGAATTAGTTTTCTTTTTTGGTTATATAGTGTAACAACCTAGACACCTTTTTTTCCAGAAGTAATGATATTTTATTTCAATATTTCCATCGTCACTACGATGAGAGTCGTAGGTAATCATTTAATTTTAGAAAATATTTATCCTGAATAAGATTCAAATTTACATGTCTATCAAGTTTGTTTTGTTTAGGCAAGCAGGCACTAATTCGTAAAATTATTTTTCCTTAACTTGATTTAATTCCAAAGCATAAACATTCACTGATATACTATTTACTATTTCAAACTTCGAGTTATGACTTATTGGAGCTTCCAAGTCCTCGGTTTTCAAAACAGTATATGGATATGACGATGTAAGTTCTTTATTTATTTTATTTTAGCTGGATCTTCTTCTTCAAGTGCCATCTCCGCGACGGAGGTCGGCAATCATCATAGCTATTCGGACCTTGGAGACAGCTGCTCTGAAAAGTTCGTTTGATGTACATCCGTACCATTCTCTCAGGTTGCGCAGCCACGATATTCTGCGTCTCCCTATGCTTCTTTTTCCTTGAATCTTTCCCTGCATAATGAGTTGGAGCAAGTTGTATCTCTTTCCACGTGTAATATGTCCGAGATATTCCAATTTTCTGGTTTTAATTGTATTTAAGACTTCCATTTCTTTGTTCATCTTTCTCAGAACCTCTTTGTTTGTGACGTGTTCTGTCCATGATATTTTTAGAATTCTTCTATATACCCACATCTCGAATGATTCCAGTTTTTTCATTGATGCAGCATTCAAGGTCCAAGCTTCCATTCCGTAAAACAGAGTCGAGAAAACGTAGCACCTAGCCAACCTTATTCTTAGCTCTAACCTTAGATCTCTTGTGCAGAGCACTTTTCTCATTTTGTTAAGCTGGATAAAGAGAGCTAATAATCATCTAATAAAAGCAATTTTGATCATCATTTTTGATATTTATGTACCAAATTATGTACAGTTTTTTAGACGTTGTCAACACTGCTTTAAAATATTTCGGCAAATAATGGTGTAATTGTAGAAATACATTTGAAACTAGCCAATATGAAGGAGATTGGTTGGTAGCGTTTTTTGAAAGCATAATATCTTAAGGAGTTACTTATTGCATTTATAAATTAACTCGATGATGGGTAAGTAAAAATTGGGTAATATGTATTGAAAATGTGACAGTATACCTACAACAAAAGACACGATATCTTAAAATTTTTTGAAATAATAAATATGAATACTAATATCCTATTTCAAGCTGGATGAGAAGCTAGAAGATAGAACTAGAAATTTTAATTCATGTTTAGACGAAATAGTCAAGATTTTTGAATTTGGTGTGCCTCTTGTATGGCTTTTCCAATGCTTGAATTTTGTATCTTATACATACCGTATTATTTTCTTCCATATACAAATGTATCACAATATGAAAGTTCTAATCTGATTCTGATTCTAATTCTAATTTTTCCATAAGTGAATTAGAAACCTGTTTAAAATGCAATTAAAATACTGTACTTATAGAATGATTAAGAAAATTTCCGATTGTAGTAATGGCGTTAGTGCAAATAAAGAATTATATCGACACACACCTTAAGTTTCCAGATGGTTGGTAAGAATATATTTAGTTCGAATTATTTTAAAACCGTCCAAAGATCCTTCGAAACCTAGTTCGAATTATTTTAAAACCGTCCAAAGATCCTTCGAAACCAGAATCATACCAGGGTAAATTCTTAGAGTCATGCGTACTAAAAACATTCGAAAGAATGATTAAGTCATAATTAATAATGACATTATTTTCTACCTACGTATCGTGTATTTTTTGTGTTTTTTTTGTATCTTTCGTAAAACAATAAGGAGCGCAAGAAAATTTATTATTTATTATTTTTATTGTGAATAAGCCACATTTTTACTTTAAAATTAGTTTATTTTGACCTATCGATTTCCCTTTCGGAGATCATTCTCATAGTACAAATGTATTTGATTTTTTTGATTGGATCAATAGAAGTTCGATTTTTTGCTTATTATTAACTTGTGTATACCCATAATAAGTAATTTTCTCAATCGGATTACTCTAATTATACTAAAAGACTTTTGCTTTGAAAATTTGCGACCTATTTCTATTAGATATCTTCCTTTTAGATATATTTTTTGTCTTTGTCATTTATATTGCACTAAGTCGAAGTTCTTTTTCATATCGATGAATTCAATTTGTTTTATGCATGGGATTTTATTTGAGATCACATTTAAAACGTACTTTATAACAAAAATTTGTATTCTCCAACTGATTAGAACTCTAAATCTGGTTTGAAAATAATATGAGAAATATCGGCGGTTTGGACTTAGCGAAAGAATTTATCTGATATGTATTGTAGGTATTATCGATATAATGATAGATTTAGCAATTAGTGGCTTGCATATATTTATGCTTCATATACTGACATTTTGCACCTAGGGAGAGATAATGTAAATATTGAGAGTTGCATGGTAAAAATAAGAGGTTTACTAGTTTGGACATAATGAAAGAACGCCTGTGTATAATAGAGTACGAAAGATTTGGATGTTTCTCAGTAAAAACGAAAATAATAAAGCCCTTTTGACATGCTGATGTATTTGATTTTTATGTCTGACTAGAACTCTAAATCTGGTTTGCATACAGAGTGAGTTTTATGTATGGAAACACTCAATTATCTCGGAAACGGCTTGCAAGATTTTTATAGATTTTGATGGGTATTAATTTTCTGAGGCGGTCTATATTATAGTGACAATTACATTGTTGTCAGATTTTCCGTTTTTCTGGAAATCCAATTCCGTATTTCTAATAGGACAAGAAGTCGTTATTTGAGTTTTGAAGTCCTAAAGAAATACTGATTATTTTTCATGTTATTTTCCCTACAACTAAATGCCATAATTTCGAAGTTATTGCTACATTTATTAAAAAAATTTAAACAAATTATAAAAACCAATAGTGTACAAAAGTATACAACACGATAGTATACGAAAAGTTTGGATGTTTCTTAATAGAAACGAAAATACTAAAACCCTTTTGACATGCTGATGTATTTGATTTTTATGCTTGACTAGAACTCTAAATCTGGTTTGAAAATAATGTGAGAAATATCGGTGGTTTGGACTTAGCGAAAGAATTTATCTGATATGTATTTTAGGTATTAGCGATATAATGATAGATTTAGCAATTGGTGGTTTGCATATATTTGTATTCCATTTTGATACACTGATATTTTCTAGGAAGAAATAATGTAAATATTGAGAGTTGCATGTTAAAAATAAGAGGTTTACTAGTTTGGACATATAGAAAGAACGCCCGTGTATAATATTTTACGAAAGATTTGGATGTTTCTCAGTAGAAAAGAAAATACTAAAGCCTTTTTGACATGCTGATGTATTTGATTTTTATGCCATTGTATTTTATTGGTTGAGGTACTGTAAGTTACGATTGGACGGAAAATACGTATCTAAGACCCTTTTGACATGATGTATTTTATTTTTCTGTCACTGAACTCTATTGGTTAAATCGTATCATTTGAGAATTCGTATGTCCCTATTGCACCAAGAGGACCGAAGATACAGAACTCCTTTTTAACATTCTGCTCTATTTGATTTTTCTGTGTCTGGTGGTTAAATCATTTGTATCTAATGTCTTTATGGCATGATGTTATGTTTATTTTTTCTATATTATTCAATTTGTTAAATCACATGATACCTCGCATATCTCTCAGAGAGGGATGGATTGGACATATCAAAATACTGCTTCTATTATATCTTATACGTTATCAGGGGCATTAGTTACGTATTTTCAGGATACAGCCAAAAGGGCATTAGTTATATCTTCTGTTTTATTGGTCCAATCGTGACGTAAAAGTCGGGCCTCCACCACAAAACGAGACAAAAATGAGCAGAATGGACCTTAAATTTTTTTTTAATTTCCCCCAGCATCTGGGGAAAAATTGATTTTCTATCTAACTCTAATACACAGACTCTTATGGGAGGCGCTGTTGCTAGATGTTGCGAAATGCCCAGTTTGTCAGTAGATCTAGGAAATTTTTTTGTGCGCCCATACCGTTGGGCACTACATACCTACAACTTTTATTGTCTATGCCTCTCTACGTTACGCCATTTAGGCATGTCTACAACTTTTATTGTCCACGTCTCTCCTTACGTCTATGCCTCTCTACGTTAATCCGTTTAGGTACTACATGCCTACAACTTTTATTGTCTATACCTCTCTTTTTACTTGTGTATATATAATTTTCTCAATCGAATTACTCTAAAAGACTTTTGCTTTGAAAATTTGCTATCTTTTTCTATTAAATATCTTCCTTCTAGATTTTTTTTGTCTTTGTCATTTATAATGCACTCAGTCGAAGTTCTTTTTCATATCGATGAATTCAATTTGTTTTATGTATGGGATTTTGAGATCACATTTAGAACGAATTATGGTAGATTCCTTCAACGTAATATCTGTATCAGGACAAATTGGAATAAAAATAGCGAGTTTAACTAAAAATACTGAAATGGAATAAAAATGGTGAATTGGAATAAAAATGGCGAATTGGTGGCACCAAATGTTATGGCCGTAGATAAAATATAGTATGCAGCTCGTAACGGTTAGTTTATGGATTAAATAACATATTCGATACTCCCCACACCTTTAACGTACCACAATCTCCAATCAGACCAATGCTAATGAGATGTCACCATCGCTTACACATAAATTATGTTACGGTCGTAGATAAAATATATGCCTCTCTACGTTAAGCCGTTTAGGTACTACATACCTACAACTTTTATTGTCTATGCCTCTCTTTTTACTTGTGTATATATAATTTTCTCAATCGAATTACTCTAAAAGACTTTTGCTTTGAAAAATTGCAATCTTTTTCTATTACATATCTTCCTTCTAGATTTTTTTTTTGTCTTTGTCATTAGGTACTACATACCTACAACTTTTATTGTCTATGCCTCTCTTTTTACTTGTGTATATATAATTTTCTCAATCGAATTACTCTAAAAGACTTTTGCTTTGAAAATTTGCAATCTTTTTCTATTAAATATCTTCCTTCTAGATTTTTTTTGTCTTTGTCAACTCAGTCGAAGTTCTTTTTCATATCGATGAATATATTCGTTACTACCCACACCTTTAACGTACCACAATCTCCAATCAGACCAATGCTAACGAGATGTATAGCGCCAACTATCGGATAATAGCTGAATTATGGTAGATTTCTTCGACGTAATGTCAAGGAAAATTGGATAAAAATGGCGAATTTGAATAAAAATTGACTAAAAATGGCGTCATTCAGCGGCTAATAGGTAAACTATGGTAGATTTCTTCGATGTAATGTCAAGGAAAATTGGGTTAAAAATGGTGAATTTGAATAAAAATGGCGAATTTGAATAAAAATGCCGAATATGTTACGGTCGTAGATAAAATATAGTATACAACTCGTAATGCTTAGATTTCTGCACGTGATTGGTTTAAATAACATATTATGTTATGGTCGTAGATAAAATATAGTATATGCAACGTGCCCCTTTCCACCGATCCATTTGTACGTCACGATCCAACACACCCCTTTCCAATACCTCACACGTCGGACCAATAACAACGGAGATATGCTTTAGTGCCGTTTTAGCTATGCCGCCATCTTTGTTTTTATGTTAACGTATTCGTTAGCCCCTCCCCTTTCCTATGATACCTCACATGTCACGATCGGACCAATAACAACGGAGATATGCTTTAGTGCCGTTTTGGCTATGCCGCCATCTAAAAATACTGAAATGGAATAAAAATGGCGGATTGGTGTCATCTAGCGGAAAATAACTATGGTAGATTCCATTATGGAAGATTCCTTGTGACGTCAGCATCTATCTCACTCTTACTCATTGGAAAGGTACTTCTCTCTCTAACACATTGATTTCCCTATCTTGATAGCAGAATCTGTTTTGTTCTTCTACTAGTAACCACGATTTTAGACGGTTTTTCGAAAATAACTCAAATATTAGTAAGTATTTTGTCGAAAAAACATTAGCAGCAAAAATATAGCCTGTAAAAAATTTATAAAAATGGTGTATGTATCACGTCTCTATACCTAGTAGAAGAAGAGTTGTAACTAATGAAAAGTAGGTTCATATTCGTCAAATTCCAAATAGAATACTTTAACGTGAAATAACCAAAAATGCAGCACGTTTGGGGGAAAACTTATTACAACTTATTTAAATTCTTTAAAAAAAGCGTCATTTTTGTCTTATAAAAACAAATTCTAATATCAAAAGTAAACAAGTTACGCTCAAAATAAAGTTAATCCCTTTTTTTTGGCAAAAAGATCGGGAAAATCACCCCCTAATTAGTACCTCAAATGTACTTAATTGTTACGACTTCACAAGTTTTTTGACTCGTGTATGTATTGTTTATATAATCTATAAGTTTCTTCGGTTCAAAGTCATTATTTTTGAAAGGGCTGTAGTTAAAAGGGGTTGAACGAGTCACTGATCACGAATGTATGCAAATTTAGAAACACCAAATCTTAATCAATTTTTGTCTAACAGAAAAGCAAAAAAATACATGATATTCAGAAAAGCAATGCTGACTTTTTTTTGTTTTTCGAGATTTTTGGCATCTCTAACAATTTTTAAGTTATCTTGAAAAAAAGCATATTTTTCAAAATTAAAATTTTTAAAAATTTTACGTTAAAACCAAATTTTTTAAAAAATAAGCACTTTGAATCAATGAAACTTACAGATCATATAAACACAACATAAATAAAATAATTTGTGGAGCGGTAACGATTAATTTTATTTAAGTTGCTAATTAGGGGGTGGTCTTCCCGATATTTTTTTGCCAAAACAAAAGGGACCAACTTTATTTTGAGCGTAACTTGCTTAAATTTAATGCTAGAAACTTATTATACAAACAAAAATAAAGCTTTTTTTAAGGCTTTTAAAAAGTTATAATGGGTTTTCTACAAAAAGTGCTTAATTTTTTTATTATTTCACGTCAAAATATTCTATTTGAAATTTGAGGAATATGAATCTATTTTTCATTGGCTATAACTCTGGTTCTACAAGGTCCCGAGACCTAACGCGTACACCATTTCTTTCACTTTTTTACAGGCTATATTTTTGCTAAGCACGTTTTTTTCGACAAAATACTTACTTCTTGAGTTATTTGCGAAAAACCGTCTAAAAATGTGGTTATTTTGTTGAAAAATGAACATATTCACTAGCAAATAACTGGAAAAGTGTTGACTTGGCGAAAGAGCTCTATAGAACAAAAGTTACTTAAAATTAGTCAGTTTACCCATTTCCGGACTTATTTTGGACATATATTTTTTCACCCCCAAATGGGGGTGAAAGTCACCCCCAGGGCAAAAACACACATCGGCACAGTATCACTTCTTTTCTTTGACATGTAAGCTATCCGTATGCCAAATTTCATGTCAAACCAAGCGGTTCTTTAAAATTTAGAGCAGAAACCGTGAAAGAATGTAGTACCCCTAATTAGCAGCTCAAAGGAAATTAATCGTTACCGCTTCACAAGTTGCTACTACTACTTATGTCTTATTTAGGCTATGGTCTCCAATAGAAGCCGTAGACTGCGTACAACGTCACGCCGTAGGAAAATTGTTCATTTTCGTAACTTTTAATAAATTTTGACGGACATAAACTATCTTACAACCGAAAATACTTAAAAAAGAGTAATTCTAAAAGAAATTCAAATTACGGGGTGAATTGAAGTGACCACCGATTTAGCCGGTGGTATCCAATAGACGCCGTAGGCTGCTTACAGCCTATTATTGGAGACCACCGCCTTATATGATCTGTAACTTTCATCAGTTCTAGGTGCTTATTGCGTTGGTAGGTTGGTTTTAAAGTAGATTTTTTTAATTTTGAAAAAATGGGTTTCTCAAAATATCTTAAAATCCATTAGTGATACTAAAAATTTCAAACAGTAAAATAATAGGTATAGGTTTTGCTTTTCTAAATATTTTAGATTGTTTGTTTTTCTGTAAGACAAAAATTATTGGTTAAGATATGGCTGTTCAAAATTTGCATACACTCGTGATTACTGACTCGTTCAAGCCTTTTCAACTACAGCCCTTTCAAAAATTAGCACTTTGGTCCCATGAAACTTATAGATCGTATAAACAATACATAAGTAAAGTATTTTGTGAAGTGGTAATGATCAATTTCATTTAGGATGCTAATTAGGGGTGATTGTCACTTTTTTTGCCAAAAAAGGGACCAACTTTATTTTGAGCGTAACTTTTGAGGTTACTTTTGATGAAGAAAAAGTGCTTCATTTTTTGGTTATTTCATTTTGAAATATTCGATTTGGAATTTGACGAATATGAACCTATTTTTCATTAGCTACCACTCTGCTTCTACTAGGTCTAGAGACCTCATACGCACCCACATTATTTTTTTCCACTCTGTAATCTATATTTTTTTTGCTAAGAATATTTTTCGATAAAATACTTACCTACTTTTTGGGTTATTTGCGAAAAACCGTTTAAAAACGTGTTTTTTTGTTGAAAAATGAACATATTCACTCACAAATAACTCGGAAAGTAACTCACCCCCAGGGCAAAAGCACACATCGGCACAATATCAATTTTTTTCCTAGACATGTTAGCTATGTGTATGCCAAATTTCATGTCGATCCAAGAGGTTCTTTAACATTTAGAGGTTTTGCAATATTTTACCGTTAGTGAATGGACTATAATTATTATTTTATATATTGCACTGGAATAAGTGTAACCCCCCATATTAACTTATTTATTTTTAGCACATAAACAAAATGCTCGGACAGGTAGATTTTTAAAATAATCATAGTAGGTATGTATATTATAGCATCAATATTTCGAACTTAACGCGATCCCTCTTCAGGTGACAGGCATAACTTTGATTTTTTTAAATGGGAAAGTACATCATGTGACACCTCATTTCAAAGCTTTTGAAGTATTGATTACAAAAATGTATAATACTTTTATCCTTTTTGAGACTGTAGGCGCAACATTTCGGTAGAATTTTTTTTAAATGCATTTTTTTCGAAACCTGAGAAAACTCTTAAGTATTGTTGAAAAAATTAAACACAGAATGAAATATTACAATATTACCGAGGGTCGAAAGTCCGTAAGAACTTCTATAATGTTTATTTTAATGAGTTACAGGGTGAAAAAAAGAGAAAATTGAGTGTGATTTTTAATTTCAAATAGGTATTATAGCATTCAAAAGCAAATTTTTATTTATTTTAATGGACTTCAGCCCTCGGTACCTAATAATCTACTCTTTCATTAGTTTTCTCAGGATTCGAAAAAAATGAATGGATTTAAAATTAATTCGACCGAAATTTTGCGCCTACGCTCTCAAAAACGATTTAAGTATTATACATTTTTGTAATCAGTATTTTAAAAGCTTTTAAATGAGGTGTCACATGATGTACTTTTCCATTTAAAAAAATCAAAGTTATGCCTGTCACCTGAAGAGGGATCGTGTAAAGTTCGAAACGTTCATGCTATAATCTATCTACTATTATTATTTTAAAAATCGACCTGTTCGAGCGTTTTGCTTACGTGTTAAAAATAAATAAGTTAATAGGGAGGGGTAACACTTATTCCAGCGCACTGTAAAATTTGATAAATGGTATGCTTACCTCTCATAGCTATGAGCTATGGACTCGATAGATTCTCTCAAATAGCACGCACGCGCAGTCCACTAAAAATTTTATATATAACGGAAATCCAGTTCTTTACCCCGTTCAAAATTTTAAATCATAAAAATGGCGTTTAAAAACAATATTGTGATCTTTTTGGTGTTTGTGTGTGAATTGTTTAGTGTGACTGTCGGTAAGTTTTACTTTGTTGGTAAATCAATTCAGAAAACTGTTTTTAAATTAGTTAGTGCTCTAATCAAAGTTTTCAACAAATTGATTGTACACCTACAACATTTCACAAGACTAAATAATGTTCTGGAAATAAAAAGTCTGTTAAATGTTATTAGCAGTTTTATAAGAAACACAATTATGTCATTATTTCTTCTTGTAGTAAAAATAATAATATGCAGTGTAATTTATTTATTATACAGTTGGATTTTTTATTAGAAAACAGTACGCTACTGCACACGAAGCTACTACATTTTTTGGCATTAGAGACTTAGGGAGGATTGCTACACAGCCCTAATCATTAATTATATTATTAAAAAAAAACTGTTAAAAATGGATTAAGTACCTACACTCTTTTTATTAAATGGCAATTAACATAACTAAAAAGTTCAAAATATTTCCTAAAAAATATGTTTACGCTCTTTTCAATGCCGGTATTACCTTTTTGAAAAATTAATATATACAAGGTGAAAGAAGTGAAAAAACAGCAACATATTTTTACATAAAAAACAGTAAAAACACAACTTCTGGTAAACCTATTCTTCCGGTTCAAGATCTCGATCTTAGTCATCAAAAAAGAACATTGATGCCAAATTTGGCTGAACTCGGACTTTTCGTTCAAAAGTTATCGTGCTATTAGTCACATATAAGTTTAGTCGTCATTTTGAATGCCCTCAATTTTTGTAAAAGACAAAATCTGAGATAGCCTTATATTTAAATGTGAACCTTTTTATATGTAGTATATGTGGTCCAGGTTATATGCTTCTACCATTAAATGCACAATAATTCTTATAATATTTGCACGAATTTGCCGCACATAGGTACATGTGAAGATATGTTATGAATTTATTAAATGATAATTAACATAATTAAAAAATTAAAAATATTTCCAAAAAACTATTTTTTCGGACGTTTCAATGGCGGTATTAACTTTTTGAAAAATTAATATATACAGGGTGAAAGAATTGAAAAAAAAACAACATATTTTTACATAAAAACCAGGAAAAGCACAACTTTTGGTAAACCGATTCTTCCCGTTCAAGACCTCGATCTTATACATCCAAAAAAAAGAGAACCTATATACCAAATTTGGTTGAAATCGGACGTCTCGTTCAAAAGTTATCGTGCTATTAGTCACATATGTATCGTCGCCATTTTGAATGCCCGCCATTTTTGTAACAGGGAAAATCTGAGATGGCCTCATATCTAAATTTGAACCTTTATATGTGTAGTATATGTGGTAAAAATTATATGATTCTATCATTAAATGCACAATTGTTTCACATATCGGCTGCACTAACAACGATCCACAGCTGTTCTCATTCTCTTTTGTAAATTACTCCACGATTAAAAAACATATTGAGGTGTGTATCACTTTACGATTTGATAGACAAGAAAGAAATTGAAAATAAAAGTTGGCAACACTTTAAACGCGTTTTCCTCAAAACTCCTTTTTCAAAAAACTGTTTGACCGACCCACCTGGAATTTTGTATATATTTCCTTGAGACATTCCTTGTGGTAAAGCTGTCGAGATTTTGTGTTTTATGCTTATTTTTTGTTTAACAATATGTTGATTTTCACCTTTTTTTGCAAAAAAATTCGTTGTTTTGTCTTCTGAGTGAAATCAAAAAGACAAAAGTCGATAAAACTAAAACAACAGCGTTACCTCAGGAAACTTATAAGCTAATAAAATCTTTTTGAATTTGTTGTTTACCATGATCCAATGATGAGGTCTGATGTCCACCGCCAAATTCATTGTTTTTTGAGGTGTTTCTAAGAATTTTCCGCCCTTGTCTTATTTCTCAATATTTTTCCTTGAATTTTTTTTGAATAAGCTATGAATTGTACAGAATATGCTTATTTAATTTAAAAATAAAATAATTCTACCATACTTAAAAAAATGTGCTTGAAATATTGATTTCAAACCCTACACCCCTACCCCACTTACGGATAGCTATGACAAGATTTTGATAGGCAACTCATGCAAGTAATATATTTGTCTATGTGTGAGATTTAATAAAAAAAAAAGTTTCATCCGTAAAGCCGATGGGTGAAGGTCGACCTAGATTCGGATCCCGTACTAAGACTGCTGTAACAACAAATCAATTTAATAAATTTTTAAAGTGGCCTCCATTAACGTCAATACATTTTTTAATTATATCAGAAAAATATTTCCTAACCTTCAGAAATACGTTCGGTTAATTTCTAATAAAATTTGCTCCATTCGCTGTTTGTTGCCATAATTCTTGTCGGATATTAATTCCTTGAGCATACGCAAGCAGTGGTCGGCAAACTTTTTAGCCAAAGAGCCAAATATGAACATTACAACAATTAAAACAAAATTGGGAGCCAAATCTGCTTGTTCAGCAAACTTTTATTACACAAAATAAAACTAAAGCCCTACTACCTAGCCCCATCCATAACCCCCAAAAAATTAAAACGTGTTTTTTTTCGTTTTTTGGCGATATTATCGTTTATAATCATCACAGAAACTTCTGTTTTCTTTCGTTTTGTAAGGTTTTATTTCCTACTGTATTTTTTACAAAAATTTTGGCGCAAAATCCATTTTTTTTAAATGTTGATATGTAGCACCAAAAAGGGAAAGAACAGCAAACGTGAGCTTTTTCAGCTGATCATAAGAATCAGGAATACTATTCCAAGCGCTGAAAATGATCATGTCTTCCTTCTCCAGGTCATTCAAAGCAGACCACTTGTGTTGTGAACATTTTTTTCTGCTCCAATATTTCCAATTCAACACGAAGACGTTCGAATTTAGAGCGTCATACCTTCTTGTTCTTAAATACATATTTCAAAGCTATTAATGCAAATGTTAAAAGGAGAAAATTTCAACTCGGTTATCGTAGCATTAAGAGGAATTTTGAGAAATGCTAAAATTTGTAAGTTTGATAAAAGCTAATTTATCAGCATCAGACGTATGTAGGTAGTGTTTTTCCCACCAAGTTTGTTTTAAATGAAAATATTATTGCGCTTTCCGTGGAAATTTGTGTCAGAGCCGCACCTGAGGAGCCAAAGAGCCACATGCGACTCCGGAGCCACACATCGCCGACCACTGCTCAAGTGTATTCTATGTCCCCAAAAATAAAAATTTAAGTGATTAAAACCAGGACTCCGAGCAAGCCATAGAAACTCTCTTCCTCGCCCTATCGATCTATGAGGAAACTACCGATCTGTGAGGAATAAATGTTTAAATAATTTTGTACCACCAACGGAAACTGTGGTGGGACGCCATCTTGCATAAACCACATAGCTCTTCTTAGTTTCATGGTACCTCTTCCAGCTCATCAAAAAGGGTATTTTGAAGAAATTCCAAATACGAATTGCCGTTGCAATTTGCAGGCAGTTCAAATGGACCCATTAAATTATCTTTAAAACCTTCCGGGACTAACATTCGGTCTGTGAGACGGACCACTTAGAGTTTTTACGATTATATCCAAATTGTCCGTTATATATCTTCGCCGCCATCAGTAGCTGTCTGATTCAGGTGCCTGTTTTTAGTGTTGAAGTTTGAGTCTTCGGTGTCAAGTGATCATGCATTTATCGGAATATTTTGTCTCAGAGACCGATGTTGGACGTGACGACGTGACATATTCGATGAAAAAAATATTTATATTAACGAAAAACGAGCGAACAAGTGTTGACAATTTAGTATCTAAATTGCCAGGAGTAAAAGGTAAAGGTAGATGCAAGAAAACAGCAGTGGAAAAATTTAGCTGTTTTTATTTTTAATTTATTCTCAGTTCATGTTGAAAGTGTGCTTGTCTGACGGCATGTGGATTTTCGTTGTTATTTCCCAATGTGACAATTTCTCCAGTTATAAACGCCTCTACGTGTGAAAGTGGCTTCATCAGTAAAAAGAATATTGTTAACGAAATTGTTTTTTTCTATTTTGTCCTATTCATAACCTCCTAAATGCCTTCTCTATTGAGATTGGCGATCAATATGACAAATTTCTCTCTGTTTTGGGCTTGATGAATTAAGTAATTTCGTGATGGTTGGTTCCAATCTCTGATGTTTTGTAGCCAGTATTCATAACAAATTCCATTCTTCGAGAAAGATCTTTGGGTAGAAAGTCCGGCACTGCAGTAAAATGGTAAGATTTTAAGTTTTCTTTTCTTAATATTCTGAAAACGGAAGCATGGCTCATTCCAATTATTGTTGATGGACGTCTGGTACTTACTTAATTAAGGTTTATTAGTGATTCTAACTAACACATCATCCTTCTGATTCATTGTGACTATTTTTGGACGTTCTACATCCCGCTTTGGATGGAATTGACAACATTGACCAGTTTCCGCTAACGGTCGTAAATATTTTCAAAAGTCTTGTAATGGGGTTCTCGTCTATTGACATCGGCGTACCAGGGCCGCCGCTAAAGTGTTGGCCGCCCGTGCGCAACTTAATATTTGCCGCCCCCTTCCAACACCTAATTTGTAAATACCTAGATACTTACTTGAACATTTAGACTAGTATCCATGATCCAAAGTCCATTCTATGTACATCCTAATATCGAATATCCTAATTTAGACGTCCATTTAATTAAAATAAACTATGAATAGATAACATAAACACATGAATGAGTTTACGCAAAGGGCGATGAATTTGGTAATGTGCGATAATAGTAAATCTCTGAAAATTATCTATTATTTGTATCTCTGTAAAAGTTAATTTTTTTAATTTGTTGAGGAAAATTTTTAACAACAAATTGAACTTCACTTGGATTCATTTTTGCAGGCCATTTTCCGGGATCATCTGAAACAAAGTATAAGCTTGAGCTTTCTGCACTTCAATCCAGAATAACTGGAACATTAGCTGTTCTATCTTGGTTGGTGGTTTCAGGTTCAAGCGTTTCAGTATCAGCTCTCACTCTATCGCTATTATTGTCATCAAATCCCCGTCTTTATCCGCAGTAAAATTCAATTATTTGGTACTTTCTTCGATAGTTTGAACTTCGTTTGAATTTGAAGGTCCTAAATTTATATGCGACTGTGCTTTATTTTCGCGTATGTTTTTTATCAAAAATGATTCCAGTGCGCCGCTAAGTTTTTGTTCTCCTCAGTCTTGCCTCTTTTATTTGTCTAGTTATATTGAAAGCCTGAAAGTCGTTTTCTTTTTCCTTTCGGGCATTTTAAAAGTATCACCAAAGAATATAGACCTTAGGTCTATATTATGGAGAGTATAATATTCTTTGGTACCACTTAAGAACAAGGCCGACCGAATTTAACAAAATAAAACCAAAGACACTTCACATAATTTATCCAAATAATTCGTAACCGTAACGCGTATATGAATAATTATTGCTCAGATCTCGACGTTACTTTGAAATACAGTAGGTAGTATTCAAAAGAAACGGGCACACTACTATATATTATAAACAAAATCGTTTATCAAAAGCGTGTCTAAAATCATCTTGAGTGAACTATAAATTCTCAACTTGAGTGAACTATAACCCATCTTTAACCATACAAAGGAACAATATTGTAACAGAGCAACCATCGAGTAATAAAAAAGATTTTTTTAAACCATCGAGTAATAAAAAATGCTTTTTTATTACTCAATGAGAGCAACTTAACAAGCACTTATCTAAATTCTCGAAAAGTAACCTATTCTCGTATCGTACTCTCTTAACAAATCATAAATGTTCAGAATTTGAAAAAATCGCATATGGACCACGTAAATAAAAGTCCGAAAGCCGACAGCCACTTTGAATTAAAAAGCATTCCCGGAACTACTTTATGGCTACAGCTGCAAAAGGGCAGTTCATATAATAAATAACATTTTCTGTTATTTTTGTTTAAATTGTTTGGATTATTATAGAATTATCTGAATCATTACTATTTATTTTTTGAATTTATTTTCGTTTTAAAAAAAGTATTATTATCACTGGCCGCCCCTATAATTGGCCGCCCGTGTGCGATGCACACTTTGCACACATGGTAGCGGCGGCCCTGGGCGTAGCTAGCCTCAGTTTTGGGGGGGGGGCGTGATGCCACAGCTACCGATTTTTCGGTAGATATACCGAATTTCTATCAAATCTACCGATCTATGGAAAAGTTTTTTTTTTCTACCGAAAATTTTTAATTTTCCCTATTATTCTGTTATTTTTTAGTTTACATAAAACATGAACTAATGAATAATATTTGTTGATTATTTTGATATTAATTTCAGTTCATTATTAAAAATTTTTTTGGCTGTTGCCCTGATAGATGAGGCAGTGGTTCCCAACGTTTTCCTCATGATCGCCCCGTTAGACAGGTTTTACCAGTTGTGAGTACTATAATCCCCCCCAATTAAATTGGAACAATTAATCAGTACCTTTGGGCCTGGTGTCCCCCATATATAGTCCAGGGAAATAAGATTTTTCTTGTGACACATCCCCTCCAGGCCGAAACCAAATTTTTTGAGTAGCATGGATATCTAAATTAATAACCTATACGCTGTACTTAAGCTGCCGTCAAACGGTCTTGCACTATAATGCCGTTAACAGCTATGAAGTCATTCGTATGATGCGTTTGACGGCATTTTCTTCGGCTGCCGTTCGCTTTCACTTGCAGTTCAGCATATACACGTGGTGAGTTAATGCACGAGTTGACGATTCTCTTATCTTATTTTATTATAGTGCCCGTCTTAGTATATAGTTACATGCGTTATATTTGCACCTAATTGTTAATTATTGTGTTGTGGGAATAATAAGTTTGAATTTGGAAAACTTGAATGACTTAGGTAAGTGTCATTATTGGGCGGCCGTTCGTTTTCTAAATATTGGTAGGTACTTTTAGTTAGGTTAAGTATTGGTATGTTTTTTTTTTCTTTTTTGGCATGGGCTGTCGCCACTCAGCCAGTCACAATAAGTATATTTTAAAAACTAAAAACATTTCAAAAATATAAAACAACACAAAAATAAGAAAGATAAAGAAACGTTACCGTAAAGGTGGTTGTTAATATTGTAATTATTGTATTCAGGAGTTAAGGTAGGAATAAGACAGGGTCACTTGCTTCTTCTCGTCTAGGGACCCTTCAAGACATTTCGTTTAGACATAACTAGACTAGGTCGCGGATAGGAGGTAAATACATATGGGATAAAACAAAGGTAAATAATCATGTGTGGATAATGCTTAAAGGTTGATTTTACTTTTACAAATAAATTCCATTAAACAGTCATATATTTTTTTCTTATTTAGAGAAAGTAGGTAACATAAATTATGAGGTGGAAATATATTATATTTTAATAAATTTTCAATTAGTTTATTAGTTTGTTGAGTATACTTTGAGCACTCAAAAAATATATGATTTAAGTCTCCCTCTTTTTGACAGTCTAGACATAGATTTGAAGATAAAATGTTAATTTTCGCCAAATGAAAAGGATAACAGGCGTGCCCAAATTTTATTCTAATAATGGAAGTTATATATCTGCGGGGAACCGAATAATTTTTAAACCAGTACTCAGTAGGCACTTTAGGTTGAATCATCGCATATTGTGAGGAACTATGTTTGCTAGATTCGTTCCATGTTCGTCTCCATTGTTCGTTAACTTCATTTTTAACAATTGCACACATAGGCGTAACCAGGATGATCCTAAGGGGGGGTTACAAGTACCTGAAAGGGGGGTTACAACTACTGGAAGGTCTCTGAGGCCTATGGTGTTAAGCGTATAGAGCTCAAAGTACATCCGAATGGGGGGGGGGTTATAACCCCCAAACCCCCCCCCCTGGTTACGCCTATGATTGCACATATATCTGGATTAGAAGGTTTATGTCCGGTTAACGATCCATGTGTGATGGCTTTTTTTGCTAATAAATCAACATGTTCATTGCAGGTGATACCTATGTGTGCTTTAACCCATAGGAAATGCACTTCTCTTCGTTTTTTATAGATTTCATAAAGTATTTTTTTAATTTGGAAGATATAGTTGTTTAAATTATGACTTGGAAATTTTATTGTCTGAATAGCTGTCAGTACGGAAAGTGAGTCAGAAACAATTACTGTAGACTTATTTTCTGTATTCATAAAATATAATAAAGCTTGATAAATTGCAATTGCTTCAGCGCTGAATATTGAGAAAGCATTATTTATTTTATACATTTTTTCTGTATTGTTTGATGGGACATAAAAGGCACATCCAGTGCCAAACGTTGACTTCGACGCATCTGTGTAGATAATTATAGACTCCGAAAAAACGTCCAAGATACTTCTTAAGATGTTATGACTGATAGCTGCCTTTTCATGATAACTTGGCTTAATTACTTTTAGCAAATGTAATAAAGAAGGAAAATCTTCAAAGTCTAAGATTTCGTCTGGATTAGAAGTAACATCAAAGTTTGACATACTGCGAAAAGCTTCACAAAGTGGAGGTGAATTCTTGTGTGTCCAATATTGATTTGTCAAATCACTTTCATTCAATTTGCTTATTTTTATATGAAGGGAAGGATCTTTATGTTGTAATTTCATAATACATTTTTTACTTAGATATTCTCTTCTATATTTCAGTGGCATCTCTAAAGCTTCGACATGTAACGCATTAATTGGAGTTGATTTCATAGCACCTAAACAAATCCTCAGAACTGTATTTTGTGTTACGTCGATTCTGCTTAGGACCCGATCAGATGCAGAGCCATAGAGTACACAACCATAATCTATGATTGATCGTATATAAGCTTTGTAGAAAAGTAATGATGTTTCAACATCTGCTTCCCACCACGTTTTTGAAATTGCTTTTAAAAAATTTATTCCTTGATTACATTTGTTTAGCATAAACTCAATATGTGATTTCCATGTTAGTTTTCGGTCAAGTATCATCCCCAAATATTTGATAGAAGTTTGAAAACTATACTCATGATTGCTTAATTGTAATTTATCAATATTTGGTAAGTTGTGTCGTGTGAAAATGCAAACACTAGATTTGTTTGTGGAAATTTCAAATCCATTTTGTTGGAACCAATTGTTTGACAAGTTGTGCATTTTACCTAATGTTTGTATACAATTATCAAATTTTTTTGAAAAAGAGTATACAAGGAAATCGTCAGCATATTGTATAATCTTCAAAGTGCAGTTTTCAATTTGGCTATTATGTAGATCAGCAGTGTACAAATTAAACAACAAAGGGCTCAATACTGATCCTTGGGGCAGCCCCAAGTTATTGTATCGTGGACCTATGAGACTACTGTTATGTGCTCTGAGATATATCTTTCTACATGAGTAAAAATTATATATTGTTCCTGCTAGTTGAGCTGGTATTTGGAAATTTTTGACTAATTTTTCAACTAAAATATCTAGACAGACTCTATCATATGCACCCTCTATGTCCATACATATTGCAGGTAAATAATTGTTGTCTGTAAATGTATCTTGTATATCTACCACTAATGTTGAAAGGCCGTCTAAAGTACTTCTTTTCTGTACCCAAATTGAAGGTTGGGAAGTAATTTCTTTTTTTCTAACCACCATTCCAATCTCTGTTTTATCATTCGTTCGACTGTTTTAAGAAGGCATGACATAAGAGATATAGGTCTATATGATTGTGCCACGTTGCGATTTTTACCTGGTTTCAGTATTGGTATTATAATGACATCTTGAAATTGAGGAACTAAACTCCCATTTTTGACCATCTCATTGAATATTTCCAGCAGCAAGAGTTTAGCTATTTTTGGAAGGTGTTGTATCATGGGATATTTAATATTATCCAAACCTGGACTTGTGTTATTCCGATTTTTGAGAGCATATTCTAATTCTGTAATGTTGAACGGTTCTAGCAAAAAATGGTTTTGTTCATTTGAAGCATAGCTGCAGCTTTTTAGTAATTGGACTGATGGAGGAGCAACTTGATCAAAAATTTCATCGACTAATGTATCATTAAGACATGTTGGATTAGTAATTGGTTTTCTATTGATCTTTCTAGCTTGATTCCATAATGTTGAGGAAGGAGTGTTTTTGTTTAAGTTTGAGACAAAGTTTTTCCAACTTTCTTTAGCTATTTCCTTTATTTTTTTTTTACTTTTAGCCATGCTCTCTTGGCATTTTAAGTAATTTTCAAAGTTACGGTTTTGCTTATAATTTGAAAGTGCTTCTTTTCTTTCCTTGATAATGTTATCACAATTTGTATTCCACCACGGCGGAGAATTTCTGATTTTGTTTTTATAAGCTTTATATTGTGGAATTGATAGTTGAGCTGCATAATTTATACAATCAATTAAAAAATTATATTTGTCCGACGTATTTTCCATTTGGTAATAGTTATTGAAAAATTGCTCTGCTGAAATTTCGTACATGGACCAATTAGCCTTTCTTGTATTCCATTTACTTTTAGGAATAATTTCTTCAGGTAAATGAATGTCGGTAATTTCCATATAGATCATAAAATGATTCGATCCCAAGGTGTCTGTATGTATAGACCAATTAATTTTATTGACTAGATCAGCTGTAACGAAAGTAACATCAATAGCTGATTTATTTTGATCTGATTTAGTTAAAATGGTAGGTTCTCCATTATTAATTACTGTAAAATTTAAGTCATCTGCAGTTTTAATAAGTTGTATTCCAGTTGCATCATTATAATTAGATCCCCAAATCGTATGATGTGCATTGAAATCTCCACCTATAACTACTGAACCAATGACCTGTGAAAATATATTTGCCCAATCAGATACTGTACTTTTACATTTAGGAGGTTTGTATATAGATAATATATTGAGTTCAATATTTTTAAAGTTTGTTTTGATGCCACAAACTTCAATATCAGAATTAAAGGTATAATTTAGTTTTAGTTCACTGAAGGTTACTGTGTTACGGATAAGAATCGCAACGCCACCAAACCGGTCTTCCTTCCTATCTCTTCTTATTAGGTTATAACCATTAAAACTGTAATGGGAATCTTTTTTAAACCATGTTTCGCTAATTAGCAAAATATCAATTTTTTTATTGTTTACGTATTGCATTAAACTGTTTTTGTTTGACATAATAGATCTAGCATTCCATTGACCAATTTTTAAAATATTTTGTACAGCCATTAGAAGCTATTATTGTTTACAGTATTTAAAACCTGTTCTAATTCATTAATTATAGTCTTATCGTCTAACGTTTTTATATCTTCAATTGAACGAATATGTTCTAAGAGGTTCATTATAAAATTTGTTATAGGTTTTGTCAACTGATTTTTATTTTCAACTTTGTTATAATTGGGTTTATGTGGATTAGCCGGTAAAGGCTGGGCAGGTCCAAATGTTAAGGGAAAGATAGGTTTATGAATAGGAGATTGTATGATAGGAGAATTTGGTTTCCTTTTCTTTCCTACAGATGCATGTGAATTATTCATGTTCAATTGAGGAGATATTAGAGAGCGCGCTTTATTGGTTTGTGGGCCTAGCTGAGTGGAGACAGAATTTTTATTAATTTTTGGAAGCGAAGGAAATTCTTGTTCATTATTTTCAAGCAAAGAAAAATAATTTTGATTCATAACACCAGAAAATGATTGTTCACACAAATGTTTTGCCTCTAAAAAAGTAGTCTTTTGTTCGATCATTATACTTTTAATCTTTTTTTGTTTTTCATAAAAGGGACACCTTTTTGATATCGTAACATGCTCATTACTTTTACAATGTATACAATACATAGCTTTATCGCAAGTATGGTTAGTAGTTTTAGTTTGCCCACATTGAATACAACATTCCTGGGAACTTTTACACTGCTTTGACACGTGACCAAATTTCAAACATCGATAGCATTGAACGACCCTACCAATAAATTGTTCTACCGGAAAATAGACTCTATTAAAACCTATATAGTTGGGTAAAATATTACCCTCAAAGGTGACAACTATAGTTTTTTTATCTACGTATTCAATTTTTTCTTCTTTTTGGATTCTACGCTTTGTCCTATAAATATTTAAAACTTTGGAGGTAGATTCAATGTTTTCCATAAGATAATTAATGTCAAATTGGGTGTCTACATCCCTTACAAGCCCTTTAACCTTCAACAAGTGATTTGGAATGTAAGCTCTTAAATTTTGAGCGTCTAATAATTTATTTTTGACAAGATTATTAGCTTCTAAACGTGATGACAGCAAAACTTTTATACGATTACGGCCAATGCTTTTTATCTCTTTAATATGTGTAAGTTTCAGGGTCTTAAATAGTAGGTGACCTATCGACATAGGATGCAATCTGGACAGACCACTTTCATTCCCAATTTTTTCAATATAAACCCAAATATTATCTAAATTGTACTTATCTGAAACCAAGTTGAAATATTTGATATCCTTTTGTTTTTCTATCGGCAAAGTAGCACTAGGTTGAAAACTATTATTTTCCATTACACTATCTATGTCTTTCGTCTGAGAGGACGTCCCTAATGAACTTTGTTCCCCCATAATGGGGGAACCAATTTAATTTGTTTATTTAAAAATTCACTGGACTATAAAATTTTATTTTTAACGAGTATTAAATTTTTAACGAGTTTTTAATAATTCAACAAAAATTGATAAATCCGGTTCTCACTGTAAATGATAGCCTGCGATCGATTCGAAGGTACGAATAAGACTGTATTGGTATGTTAATGATGTTAAAAGTTGGCGATACATTTTCCTCATTTGCCGATGCAAAAAAGCCAATCTCGGAACTTGGAAAAAGTACATTTACCACGTTTTAGAAATGAGATGCACGTACTATTTCAAGCAATAAAATTAAGAGGCCGATAGAAAGCTCTTTAATCTATTATCAACTTGTTTATGCATGAAATCATATGCAATCATGGTGAAAGGGAGTTCAAGAGCGGTCGGAAAAAAATTCTGCAGTCTTGGACATTCAAAGAAGATTGCCCAGTACATGTACGATTCAAGGCATCGTTAGATGGAAATGCGTTAGAAATAACGTCAATTCAAACTCAGCACAATCATGATACCTCAAAAGTAAGCATATAATGATTATCAATAGGTACAACGTCGGCACTGTTAACCAAATTGGAGTTTATTTGGGTTTCGGCATTTGAATAAATTTAATTTATTAATTTTAACAATATTGGACAAAAAATTATTAATAAATTATGACCTTTTAAATAATGCTTAATGGTTTTATCATGGCTTTTGATTATATTTCACTTTTTATTTCATTTTTTGAAATTGGTACAAATTTTTTTATAACATTTTATATTTTCATTTTATATCTAATTTTAAGGCTTTACATGCACATACCCCCAGCCAAAGAAAACTTTCCAGCAACATGAAGGAAAGTGTAAAGGAGTTTTTAAATATGAAAGCAAACAGAAAGATGTTACAACAAAAATTGCAAGAAGGAACTGGAAAAATTATTGCTTTGCAAGATTTAATCAATTTGAGAAGAAATAATCCAACAAAAACAGAATGTCTGGATAACTGCTTAAATGTGCTCAAAGCAAAATATGGTAACCTGAACTATTCTATTATCGTCAAATTGATAAAAACTAATTAGCTATGTACTATTATTTTCAGGTGCCCATTCAGCTGTTTTGCAGGACGAAGAAAATAATTTTAGAGGCCTTTTTATTCAAACTCCTTCTCTTCTTAATGTGCCCTATCAAGTCTCCTTGACGTTGACGATTAACATGGCGAAACTGTCTCTGTCTCGAGCTATTCTAAATAGTTGTTCGGCTTTCTTTATTCCTGTCCACTCCCGGATATTCTTCAACCAAGAGACCTGCTTTCTAGCAATTCCTTTGCGTCCTTCGATTTTACCCATCATAATAAGTTGAAGAATATTATACCGGTCTCTCCTTACTACGTGTCCAAAATAGGCCATCTTTCTATATTTGATGTTATCAAGCAGCTCGCGAGCAGCATTTGCTCTCTTAAGGACTGCCACATTTGTCAGCATAGCCGTCCATGGTATTTTCAGTGTACGTCTGTGTAGACACATTTCAAAGGCCTCCAAACGATTAATGGTGGATATTTTTAATGTCCATGCTTCGGCACCATACAAGAGGACTGACCAAATGTAACATTTAATCATGCGCTTTCGAAGTTGAAGTTGCAAGTTATCATTACAGAAGAATGACCTCATTTTTAAAAATGTTGTGCGGGCTATCTCGGTTCTGCATTTTATCTCTTTATCTGGATCTAGTTGTTCAGTAATATGGCAACCAAGATATTTAAAACTGGGTACTCTTTGAATTATATGACCATCAACATATAACCGTGAATCTTGATGGGCCAAACGGCTAAATACTATGTATTTTGTTTTTGAACAGTTCATGTTTAAGCCAATTTCTCTTCCCACGGTGTCAATGGCATTTAAAAGGTGTTGTAATCCATTCATATCATCACTTAAAATAACTGTATCGTCTGCATATCTGATTGTATGTATCAGAATTCCATTAACTTTCACACCCCGTTCCAAATTATGCAGCGCTTCCTTAAATATTCTATCTGAATATTAATTGAATAACAGTGGGGACAGTATACCACCCTGTCTGAGACCTTTTTGTATTTTGCATACTTCTGTTGATTTTCCATTTATGCAAGCTGTAGCCGTTTGACGCCAGTATAATTTTTCTATGATTCGTACATCTTGACTATCAACTCCTTTATCCTTTAATATTTTAATTAATTTGTGATATTGTACTCGATCAAAGGCCTTCCCATAGTCAATAAATACACCAAAGACGTCTTTCCTTTGATCCTGGCATTTCTGCAATAATACATTTAGTGCAAAGAGTGTGTCCCGGGTTCCCAGTCCATTTCTAAAGCTAAATTGTGTTTCATCCTGGTCTTCTTCACATTTACCTCTGATTCTACTGTGGATGATACGTAGAAAGATTTTCAAAGTGTGGCTCATAAAGCTTATCGTTCTATAATCGCTACAGTTTTTCGGACGTTGTTTTTTTGGTAGGGTTATGAATCAAACTCCAACCATGAAAAATACAATGACTGCATTTCCAGAATTTCTTGCAGTGGACGCTACATATAAATTACTAAAAATAGGATTACCTGTTTTCCTTATTATTGTAGAAGACGGTAATTGTTGAACTGAAATAGTGGGGGTTTGCATGCTAGCATCAGAAGATAAGGACAGTTTCACCTGGTTTTTAGAATCATTTAAACGCGAAAATCCATCATTGATCAATGTGAAATGTGTAATGACAGACAAGGATTTATATGAAAAGGAAGTATGTACATAATTAGATTAATTAGATTAATTAATTTTCTAATACAAACCTTATTATTTGTGTCTTTCACACATTAAAAATCTTTTATCGAGAAATTTCATGCAATAAAATGGGGATCACCCCAAGTGAGAGTACACTTAGCCCGATCAAAGAACAATCTGACCCAAAAAAAATAAAGGAAGGATGAAAATTTGGGAATAAGTAGTTGAAATTGTCTATTATTATATAAGAAAAATTTACAATTCTACATCCCCTCCATTTTACAAAAATGGAGGGGAATACCCCCTCCCGAAGGTAAAAAATATACATTCAAAATAAGTACGGAATTGGATAAAATGACTAATTCTAAGCAACTTTGGTTCTATAGAGTTTTTTCCCTAAGTCAATATTTTTGGAGTTATTTTTAAGTGAATATATTAATTTTTAACAGAAAAAAACATGTTTTTGGACGGTTTTTCGGAGATAACTCAAAAAGTAAGTATTTCAGCAAAAATATAGCTTATAAAAAACTGAAAACAACGTTGTATGTTTTAGGTCTGTAGACTCAGTAGAAGCAGAGTTGTAGCTAATGAAAAGTAGGTTCTTCTTCATAAAGTAACTTGCGAAGCGGTAATGATTAATTTTATTTGGGAAGCTAATTAGAGGGTGATTTTCGCGATTTTTGTACCAAAAAATAAAAGGGAGCAAAAATATTTTGAGAGTAACTCACTTATTTTTAATGCTACAAGTTTTAAAAAAAAATGTAAACCTTTTTTAAAAACACTTTAAAAAAGTTGTAATGAATTTTCCCCGAAAAGTGCTCTGTTTTTTGGTTATTTCACATTGAAATATTTTATTTGGAATTTGACGAAGAAGAACCTACTTTTAATTAGCTACAACTCTGCTTCTACTGGGTCTGCTGGTTCTACTGGGTCTCATTTCTCTTCGAATTTAACTGAACTGTTTCTTTCTTTACATGAACTGTTTCTAAAAATGTGTTAACAAGTAACGAAGTAATTGGACAATAGAAATTTTTAGACAAATGAAAAAGTGCTTTATGACCAGTGGATGTTTCGTAGAAAGGTCGAATTGGTGCTCATAACAAAGTAATACAGTATTTATTCCCCGAAAGACGCTAATAAACTAGATATCATTTAAATTTTTAGCAAATTGTACATAAAAAGTTATTCGTTTACCTGAAAAATATTCCGGTATTATAGCAGTAATAGGTCTGGATCCCGCGTATGAAAAAAAAGTTGATTAATAGCAAGCTGAAAATTTGTTAATAGCTTACGGGTGTCTAGTCGGACAAACTTTTATATATGGGAACACTGGAACAGGGGAAGTTTTAATTTTGGAACAGGTTAAAAATTTGGAACGGTCACACCACAAAAACGGCACATTTATTTTGTCCGACAGAACAGACTTAAACTCTTCGAACAGAGATTAAACTCTCATGCAAAAATCAGACTGTTATTTATCACCAAATGGGCGTTTTAATGAGTGGAACATGTAGAATATGTCAAATGACAGGTATTATGAAAGGTGATAAATATCAGTCTGATTTTTGCATGAGAGTTTAATCTCTGTTCGGAGAGTTTAAGTCTGTTCTGTCGGACAAAATAAATGTGCCGTTTTCGTGGTGTGACCGTTCCAAATTTTTAACCTGTTCCACAATTAAAACTGCCCCTGTTACAGTGTTCCCATATATCAAAGTTTATCCGACTAGACACCCTTAAGCTATTAACAAATTTTCAGCTTGCTATTAATCAACTTTTTTTTCATACGCGGGATCGAGACCTATAATATTAAGCGGTATTATTTTTCTAAAACGTATTCCTATAAACGTATAAAGGACCCCGCACAAACCTTATGGAAAATAGGTCCCAGTGGATTTCGTTCATACTTAGGGAAAATACTCTTTGAAGCATCCTGATAAAAAGTTCTCATGGGCACAACTCAATTGTATGAAGGATTTTCAAGATATAGACGCCCAAACTCGGAAAATTATAAGAGTTACGAGGTATTCCAATTCCGTGAGTTACTGGTTATTTGGCAACATGTAGAAGTTGGATCAAGGAAAAGTACTAGTAGTCTATGATTTTTTCCTGGCTATCCAATGGCCACCTTTACTTTGACCTTGACCTTCAACGGACGTCATCTTCTAGAGTTTCGAGGGTTTTCGGCATTCAATTGATATAAACAGATTACTCATGTGTTTTTGTGATCGCTAAACACGAATATGCCATCAGAAGTGCCCTCCGGATGAGGTGGTGGCCAGGGCCTCTGCAAGGGACGTATCATCTTCTAGAGTTTTGATGGTTTTCGGCATTTAATTGATGCAAATAAACTGGAGGGTTCTTTGAGGTCGGTATACACGAATATGCCACCAGAACCGACTCCCGGAGCACCTGATTTCCAAGGTCAATGAAAGGGGCTCCTGGAATTTCGAGGGTCTTTGGTACTAAATTAATGCAAACGGATTAGTTATAGGTTTTTGGGATTGCTGAACACGAATACGTGATCAGCACAGACACAGGAGCACCTGGTAACTAAGACAGGTTATCTTCTGGAGTTTAGTTTCGGAGGAATCAAATGGATTACTCTTAGGTTTTTGGGGTTGCTGAACATGCATACACTATTAGATCCGACCCACGAATCACATTGTGCCGCAGGCACAATGTGATCACGTATTCGTGTTCAACAACCCCAAAAACCTATAATTAATCCGATTGCATCAATGTAGTACCAAAGACCCTCGAAACTCCAGGAGCCCCTTTCATTGACCTTGGAAACCAGATGCTCCGGGAGTCGGTTCTGGTGGAAGATTCGTGTTTAGCGACCTCAAAAAACCCTCCAGTAATTCATTTGCATCAATTAAATGCCGAAAACCATCGAAACTCTAGAAGATGACGTCCCTTGCAGTGCCCCTGGCCACCACGTCATCCGGAGGGCAATTCTGATGGCATATTCGTGTTTTGCGATCCCAAAAACCCATGAGTAATATGTTTATATTAATTTAATGCCTAAAACCCTCGAAACTCTAGAAGATGACGTCCGTTGAAGGTCAAGGTCAAAGTACAGGGCGCCATTGGATAGCCAGGATATTCTAAACTTCTACATGTTGCCAAATACCCAGTAACTCACGGAATTGGAATACCCCGTCCCCGTAAATCTTATAATTTTCCGAGTTTGGACCTCTACATCTTGAAAATCCTTCATACGATTGAGTTGTGCCCATGAGAACTTTTTATCAGGATGCTTCAAAGAGTATTTTCCCAAAGTATGAACGAAATCCACTGGGACCTATTTTCCATAAGGTTTGTGCGGGGTCCTTTATTAAGGAGTGAATGGAAACGTTTCGGGACCTCAAATTTCTATTTCTTAAACCGGGATATTCCTATAATCGGTATTCTAATAATACCGGGTAAATTTTAATATATTAATAAATTCTGTAATCACTAATTTTGTTTCAGTTGGACAATCGTTTTTGATGCCTGAGATTCTTCTTTCAGAAAAAGAATACGTTCTGGAAAAACATGAAAATTTCAGTATTCTCTGCCAAGGAAATAAACCGGTTTCGTGGACTGTGCCCAAAGTTAAGGTAAGTTTTCTTTTTATTAATAGCATTTTATTATTTTTTATTATTTTGTTAGCACTATAAAAAATGTTGTTTCTGCATTTTTTCTTGTTTAGTTTCTTTTCTCAAAGTTTATAATTGTGTGTGATGTGTAATATATTATATGTATAGTTGACCAAACGTCTGGAAATGCCTAATTTTCTCTTAAATGGATGGTCCGAATTGTACAAAACCCGGAATATGCCTATTCTGCAATATGGTGAATGCTGCAACCATTTACCATATTTCTGATACCATTAGTAGGCTGGGCCGAATTTTTTTTTAAATTTTACTACAAGGCTAGTTGCCAAAAAATGGAAGTTGGAACTAGTATTGATATAATCCTATACCAAATTTGGGCCGGTTTAAAAAATAATTAAACGGGCCCCGGCCCTTTAAAGAATTTTTTTTTGTTAAAGAAATGTTTGAGGCCAGTAAAAAAGCTTGTGTTGTCGTATTCTATTGTTAAGCGAAAGAAAGGTAATACAGTCGACAGGAAAAAAGACTTGAGCTGTCTCAGACTTCTAAAGCTGCCGATTTGACAGGTGTATCTAATAGAGCTGCTACAAAAATTGTAAATGCTGTTTTAGAAGATCTAAACTTAATTGTCAAAGATAATACAGCGCTGGTCATCGACCAAAATAAAATTCGGAGAGGAGTTAAGGAAAATAGACGTCAACTCCAGCATAAGAACCAACATTTAAACTAGTAAATTGAAGGGCTATTCTTCGATGGAAGAAAAGATCAAACAATGATCTTCGAAAACGCGAGGTGAATCATGAAAGCAAAAGAGCATATTACTCCAGGGAAATAAGGCTTTTGTCGGGACACTTGAGCAGCCAGGTTGCAAATGGGTTTTTTGGGTACTATATACCTAATACATTATACATACAAAAATGCCCATCACAGTTCGGACGAGAATTTTAGTTATTAACAAATAAGGGTCAAAAATGGGCAGTTTTTTGGTTTAAATCGCTACAGGTAAAAATAGGATAATTAAATATCTTATTTATAGTATTCTTCGTTTAGCAGATGGGCCAATGTTTAAAACGGCAGTTTATTAATTTTGGTCCGATCATTTGTTGCTTCGAAAATTGCAAAATAAAACTAAAATTTCGAAAATAAAAAATTTGCTATAACTTTCGCGAAAGTGACCTTACGACTTTTATATTTCACAAAAAGTTGAGTCAAAGAGTCCATATACTGCACAAAAAATTTTAAGACAATTCGTCAATTAGTTTAAATTTTATTCAATTTGTTTATCCCAAAGAGCTTTTTTTTTGTAATGTTATTGTTCAGAAAATAATAATTATATGCAAATTCTGTGAAAACCACATGAAAGAACAATAGTCTTGTTTTCAAATTATTAAAGAAAATCATTAAAAAGTCATTTTTGTCACTACGAAAACATTTTACTAAAGTAGAGTCATTTTTGGCTTGGAAACAATTTGAATAGCTTTGTTAATATTGACTGTAGAGTAAATTTACCTTCGAATTTCAAAAGCTGGTATTTTTACACAAATTTTCAAAAAAAACTTTTCGCCTATGTTAATTACGGTCAAAGTTAGCCACTTTTATTATTTAATTTACAGTTACTTCAATATACATTAAATTCTCCTGTAACAGTGTTAGTTACCATACTACTCCGAAACGGCTTGGCGATTTTTATGAAATTTTACAAGTATATCCTATGGGACTGAGAATAGGTTTAAATCTATTTTTCATACCCATAAGTTATAAGGGGGTTGCCCCCTGACATTTTTTAATTTTTTTTGACAAAATTGTCTATCTTAATTTTATATGATGTAGGCTTAAAAAATACATACAACCCTTAATTTACACTTTTCCATCACCAACTCCTATTTGTTAATATACCCATCTATATATTTACATCTATAAAATTCTCCTGTCACAGTGTTAGTTGTCATACTCCTCCGAGACCGCTTGACCGATTTTTATGAAAATATATATGTATATTCGGTAGGTCTAAGAATCGGTCGTAATCTATTTTTCATATCCCTGAGTGATAAGGGGAAAACCCCTAACATTTTGAAATGTTAGGTGGGGATTTACGTACATAACGTACTCTACAAGACTAAGAGTACATACAATTTAAAAAAAATATGATCAAAATCCATCAACAAGCTCTGGAGATATTAATCGCAGCATATGTTTGAAGAATCAGTTTCATTTTTTGAGTGCACGGATTCTAATATTCATTTCCACCGACCACAAATCGATTTCGTTAGAACGTTATTTTTAAAGCTTTATTAACAACTCTGTTGAAGTTTAAAGTTTACTCAAACTTTTACACATAAACTATATACCTTCATCTTCGAAATGGCGCTAGTTGGGTTGATTAATTGTTATAAATAAAGTAGCTGTCAATTAAAAAAAAAGTGGCTAATTTTGACTGTAATTAACCTAGGCAAAAAGTGTGTGTTTTTTTTTTGAAAATTCGTATAAAAATACCAGCTCTTCAAATCCTAAAATAGTTTTAATCTACAGTCAATATTAACAAAGATATTCAAATTGTTTATGAATTAAAAATGACCCTACTTTAGTAAAATGTTTTCGGAATGATAAAAATGACTTTTTAATGATTTTTTTAAAACACTTTGAAAGCATGACTTTTCTTCTTTCATATAGTTTTCACAGAATTGCTATTACATTACTATTTTCTGAACAACAATATTGCGAAGGAAAAGCTCATTGAGATAAACAAATTGAATAAAATTTAAACTAATTGACGAATCGTCTTAAAAATTTTTGTGCATTATATGGACTGTTTGTCTCAACTTTTTTGCAATATGAAAGTCTTAAGGTTATTTTCACAAAAGTTATAGCAATTTTTTTATTTTCGAAATTTTAGTTTTATTTTGCAATTTCTGAAGCAACAAATGATCGAACCGAAATTCAAGAACTGCCATTTTAAACCTTGGTTCATCTACTAAAAGAATAACAGTCTAAATAAGATATTTAATTACCCTATTTTTACCCGTAGCGATTTAAACGAAAAAACTGCCATTTTTGACACTTATTTGTTAATAACTAAATTTATCGTCCGAACTGTGACGGCCATTTTTGTATTTATAATGTATTAGGTATATACATATAGTACCCAAAAAACCCATTTGCAACCTGGCTGCTCAAGTGTCCCGAACATGGTATATTTTTGCCTTATTTCCCTGGAGTAAATAGTTTTAGGGCCACCGCATACATACAACTTTTTAGTCGAACATCTGTTTAGTCGAATCGTGAGGGTATTGCGATTTGTTCTCGACTAAACTATTTAGTTGTGTAGGGTGCGCATACAGTCGATAGTTGCTTTTAGACAAGGCGAAAACGGCGGGTTCGAAGGGAAAAATATTCCCATGAGATTTTTTTGCATAATCACATTCGTGAGACATCCCAGAATAAGGTTCAAGAAGTCGCCCACGTGAAAAGTGGGCCAATTTTTTTTTAACAATTTTTTTTTAATCAAATTGCAAGAATCAATGTTTTTGGCCCGAACAATTTTTTCTTTAATTTTTTGGACCATTCTGGACAAAAAACATCTCTTATAATTTTTCTATAAAGTTGATCGCTTTCGACTTATAAGCAATTTAAAATTGAAAAAAACGAAAAATGGCGATTTTCAAGGCTTAATAACTCGGTTAAAAGTTATTATTATGAAAGTCAATATATGACTAAATTAAAGTTTAAAGCCCCGCCTACAAGATCCTGAAGAAATTTTTGTCATTATTTTCTTACTAAGCTGTTATTTTTAAGTCAAATTAATAAGCGCCATGCACGTGTGCGGGGCTGTAAATACTGAGTGCGAGAGAGAAGCCATTCCAGCAGTCCAATTGTGCATCTTACTCGCACTCACATTTACAGCAGCGTCAATACGATCTAACCACTCATTTTTATTAATTAAAAATAACAGCTTAGTAGTAAATTAATGACACAGATTTCTTCAGGATCATGTAACGGCGACTTTAAACTTTGATTTAGTCACTTTCTGACTTTCAAAATAATAATTTTTGACCGAGTTATTAAGTCTTAAAAATGGCTATTTTCGCGTTTTTCAAATTTTAAATTGCTTATAACTCGAAAAAGATCAACTTTAGAGAAAAATTATAAGAGACCTTTTTTGTCCAGGATGCTCCAAAAAACCTAAAAAAAAATTAGTACGGGCCAAAAATATTGATTTTTGCAATTTGATTAAACAATTTTTTTTTTTTTTTTTAAATTGGCTCACTTTTCTCGTGGGCGACTTCTTGAACCTTATTCTGGGATATCTCACGAATGTGATTATGCAAAAATATCTCATGGGAATATTTTTCCCAACGAACCCGCCGTTTCCGCCTTGTCTATTTGGAGATTTCATTAGTTGAGATGATTAGTTGTGGAATTTTTGTTGATACTTGAGTTGGGCGCGGCACGTTGGACAATTGATTGTGCGAATATCCGGAAGGTTGTTTAATTAAGTAGCTAGTAGTAGTTGTAAAGTCTTTAACTCTTTTATTTTTTATTGTTTTAATCACTTGTAAAATTTGATTTTTGCATCAAGTTTTTCGTTGTCTGTGAAGAGTGTAATGAAGAAAATATTGACAAAATTTTTGTACTCATCTACATCTTCCTTTAAGATATTCAACAAAGATTGTTGAAATGTTTCATTTGCATTTGCCATTCTTTTTCGATTAATAGTTTGCTTAGCCAATCGAGGTGTTTCTATTTTATTTAATTCCCTACTATTTCTATAACTTAAAAAGTTATAAAGTAGGTGCTTAATTTTTTATTAAAACAAATGAACTGCAAAATTAGTTGTTAAGTTGACTGACGAACAAGACAAAAATGAAACAAACAAATCACATTTTTAAATATGAATATGAAATAAGTAACTTTCTATTGTTCAATTAAAACAATTAATTTTTATAAATGTCTGTAACATATTTAAAAACAATATACAGGGTGATTGATTAGTAGGGTAAAGCTCAGTAGCTCCGCTATCGTAATAGATAGCAATAAAAGTTAATAACAAAAATGTTAGATACCTTTGAGCTTCACATTACAAAATTAGTTAGAATGTTACAGGGTGTTCGATAACACAGTGGCAGACCAAACTTATGTTTTTTTTTAAATGGAACACCCTATATTTTATTTTAAATTCGAAATCCTGTTAACTTCTCCATCACAAAAATATAAAGGTTTGTTATATTATACAGGGTATTTACAAAGTTATAACCAATTTTATATGAAAATCGTAACAAGTTCAACTCCCTGTATAAATAAAAATAAGCAAAACAACAATGGTTTATTAATGCCATATTTTTAACGTATTGTCAAAATTTTCAAGAATGATATTGCTAATTTTCTTTATATCAAATAGTCAAAACGCAAGTACATTATTTTCTCAGTAATTTTAAATGTAATACCCTGTATTTTATATCACTATTGAAAAGTACCATTACCGTACTTTAATTTTTAGATAATATTAGTCCTGTCGCCAGGGGGGTACAACGGCCTCTTTAATTCAGATGGACTTACCCAAGTTTTTTTTATATATTTTGACCCGTAGAATACGAATTTTTTGGGTAACAGTTGATCCGGATGTCGATAAGATTGTTATAGACAAAGAACTTGAGGAATTACATAACAGCGATTTCTCGCAAAACAAAACATATTTTTGTATTTTTTGGGTTATTTTAAGCAAAAAATATTCCTACAAGTTTTTTCGTAGAATGCATAGTTTTCGAGATAACCGCGGTTGAACTTTAAAAAAATCGAAAAATTGCAATTTTTGAACCCGAATAACTTTTGATTAAAAAATAAAGTAGCAATTCTGCTTACCGCATTTGAAAGTTTAAGTCAAATTATATCGGTTTTGATTATTTGAATTGCTAAAATTTAATTTTTTTATTGTTAAACAAATCTATAAATACATAGTGTTTCCCGTACCTAATACATGCGTTTTAACGCATGCTACGTAGAAATTGCCTCGCTTGCACTTATAGCTACTCTACCTACTCGTTCGATTTTAAATGAGAAATCATTGAAAACATCACTCACATACTAGGTGTTTATAACTTTGTTTAACAATAAAATAATAAATTTGTAGCAATGCAAATAATCAAAACCGATATAATTTGACTTAAACTTTCAAATGCGGTAAGCAGAATTGCTACTTTATTTTTTAATCAAAAGTTATTCGGGTTCAAAAATTACAATTTTTCGATTTTTTGAAAGTTCAACCGCGGTTATCTCGAAAACTATGCATTCTACGAAAAAACTTGTAGGAATATTTTTTGCTTAAAATGACCCAAAAAATACAAAAAGATATTTAGTTTTGCGAGAAATCGCTGTTATGTAATTCCTCAAGTTCTTTGTCTATAACAATCTTATCGACATCCGGATCAACTGTTACCCAAAAAATTCGTATTCTGCGGGTCAAAATATATAAAAAAACTTGGGTAAGTCCATCTGAATTAAGGAGGCCGTTGTACCCCCCCCTGGCGACAGGACTAATATTCCCTATGTCTAAATTTATTAGTTTTCGAGATATTTTCATTTTTCAATGGACCGGTAGCGTGGCCACCCAAATCACCAGAATTTAATAAACTGGACTGATTTTTTTGGGGTTACGTTAATAATGAAGTTTATAAAATACCTCCAACAACAAGGGATGAGATGAAAAATAGAATACAAAGTGTATTTCGATGTGGTAATTTACAAATGCTCCGTAGAGTAAGTAGCTCATTCAATAGGAGATAATTTTGAAAACCTTATATAATTAAATATTAAAAATATTTATTTTATTATAGCTTCTAATTTTTTCAAACATATTTTTTTGCAAAATGTATTACTGATAAATTATGTTTCGTTCTTTATTTGTTACATTGTTACATTTACATACAAAAGTAGTGTTTAATTGTCTTCACAAAATATTGTATTTTGTGTTTGTGTGTTTTTTTGTAAAATTTGTTACTAATTTTCTTTGCTTATTTGTTGCATTTACATAAAAAGATAGTTTTTAATTGTTTCAAAAATGTTGCATGTAGTGGTTGTGTTTTTGTTTGTAAAATGTATTACTAATAAATTATTTTTATTTCTTTATTTGCTATAGTGTTACATTGATTACCGGATTGATAATCGGTAATCTTCAATTGTCAATTCAGTCATGGCTTACTTAAAATTTAGATAAATTTAAACACCTAAAATAATTTGCTCTGAAAAATGAAAATATCTCGAAAACTAATAAATTTGGGCATAGGGAATATCATATAAAAATTAAAGTACGTTAATGTTACTTTTCAATAATGATATAAAATACAGAGTTATTAGTTTTATTATAAGTGTCCCATTTAATATTACTGAGAAAATAATGTACTTGCGTTTTGACTCACCCTGTATTTGATATAAAGAAAATTAGCAATATCAATAATTCTTAAAAATTTTAACAATAAATAAAAAATATGGCATTAATAAACTATTGCTGTTGTGCTTATCTTTATTTATACAGGGAGTTGAACTTGTTACGATTTTCATACAAAATTGGTTATAACTTTGTAAATACCCTGTATAACATTACAAACCTTTATATTTTTGTGATGGAGAATTTAACAGGATTTCGAATATAAAATAAAATATAGGGTGTTCCATTTAAAAAAACATAAGTTAGGTCTGCCACTGTGTTATCGAACACCCTGTAACATTCTAACTAATTTTGTAATGTGAAGCTCAAAGGTGGCTAAAATTTTTGTTATTAACTTTTATTGCTATCTATTACTATAGCGGAGCTATTGAGCTTTACCCTACTAATTAATCACTCTGTATGTTTGAGTGTATTTTTTATTATAATTTAAACCACAAAGTTTATATTTTTCGTTATTTGAAATAATTAGACGTTTTATACTTTTATATTGTTACAAACCTTGTAACATATCGATAACTACAATTCATGTTTATACGATCTCAATATATAATTTATCGTATTTTTGACTATTTCTTAAATGAACAAACATGTGGGGCCATCTGTACCTTGCAGTAACTCGAATGTGAGAAAACGCTATTAAATTAATAAAATCATAATATTTACGGATTGTCACTGGACAACTAATATTCTAATTTTTAAAATTTTCATATATTTCATTTATGGATGCCTTGAAGAAAGATATCGTGGCACGTGCAAATCATCAATTACAAGAAATGTGAACTTAAACTGATACATTTGCATTAAATCGCAGAAGAACGCACTTAATTAATGCTTTTAATAACTATACTGATACTTGCAATAAACTAGACACTGACGAGAATCCTGATTCTTACACAGAAAATAGAGATGAAATTGAAAATAAATACTTCTCTGCTATGTCTCGAATTGACAGTAAATTGGTGCAATTTTCGAACATTAATTCTTCTTCCCCGGTACCCTCTCAATACTAACAAGGTAATCATTATAACTCTAACGTAAGGCTCCCTTCCATTTCCGTTCCAAATTTTAATGGCAAATACAGTAAGTGGGTCTCATTTTATCAATTATTTTCCTCCCTTATAAGGGAAAATCAAACTCTCACCAAAGATCAAAAACTAATTTATTTAAAATCTTCCCTTCACGGAGAACCTTTGAACTTAATCGATTCGCTTGAAGTTACGTACGAAAACTTTGATCTCGCTATAAACCAGAAAGCTCGATTTTGCCACCAAGCGGTATTATCGGAAATGAAGAGATCGAAATTGTACTCCCTCAATTGTCGAATGAGATCCTCGAACGCTGTAATATTCTCGCACACCTCTCTCCACTCAAATATCTCTACTTCTCTCTCATCACGCACTTATATAAAATGCGATTACTGCAATAAGATAATCGCTAAGCAAGCACAAATGTAAATTCTGCTTGATTTACATCCTATGCACAATCCTCTCCACAGAGTAATAACAGAAATAAAAGTTATAATTCTTCTCGTCTACATAATGATGCAAATTTGCAAGCACAAGTTGCTGAATTTCGCGGTCTCTCTACCACACTACAAATGCCACAACCTCCACTAACTCACTCCATGCAAATACTGCCCAACCATCTTCTTCCAATGACACTCTGGAAGATGAAAGTAACTCTAATGTAGCTCTAAGCGTTGAAATAAATATTTTACACACTCTTCGACTCTTTTAGCCACCGTTCAAGTCATTTTAATTGATAAATCTGGAAATGCCATATTTGTTAAGGCAATACTTGACCCTGGAAGTCAAAATTCTTTTACAACAAAAGATCTCGCTAATAAAATTAATCCCAAAATCTCTCGCAATGAATTACAAGTTTATGGCATTTCCCAAAGCTCTCTTACTTCCGAATCAATGGCAAAGATCATGCTTTACACACCTGGTTTCCAACGTAATCTCAAATTGAACTGTGCAATCATTCCAAAGATATCTTGTCAGCTACCACAATTCGATATCAACCCTGATACCACAAATGCACTCCATGGATCTCCATTCTCACAATATTATTCACAAGTCACTCTTTGAATGCAACCTAATTTGTCACTCTGTAATCTGTTTTGACAATATATTTGAAAAAAATAAACAGAAGAACTCATTGACCGCCCATATCCCTTGCCGCAGAACGAATAGACGCACCCTCTCATTTCGCGCTTACACATAACAATTATTTTTCCCCATCTCGGTCGGCGAGAGTTATGTTACAAACCTTGTAACATATCGATAATTATAATTCTTACTTATTAGTTATAGTATAGTTGATCCAAAAAATGGCATAACCCAGACATCCAAAGTGAAAGTTATCCTTCAACACCAAATTGTTCTATATGGTCCACACAATGTCCAGAAAAAAGTCACACCATTTTGAGCGTCGGGTTTGGGGGGAGAGGGGGGAGAAATCGGTAAATTCGTGTAGTTTTTGAAGTTTTTCGCCAATATTTCTAAAACTATGCGGTTTAGCATAAACAACATTCTATACAAAATTGTTCTACATTAAATTTGAAATAAAAAAGGCCCTATGCATAACCCTTCTAAAATGAACGGTTCCAAAGTTACGGAGGTAGTATAGTATAATTGGTCCAAAAAAAGGCCTAACCCAGACATCCAAAGTAAAAGTTTTCCTTCAACACCAAATTGTTCTATATGGTCCACATATTGTTCAGTAAAAAGTCACACCATTTTGAGCGTCCAGTTTGGGGGGTGGGGAGAGATGTGGGAGAAGTCGGTAAATTAGTAGTTTTTTTACGTTTTTTTTTTAATTTTTAATTTTTTTTAAGTCAAATTAATAAGCGCCATGCACGTGTGCGGGGCTGTAAATACTGAGTGCGAGAGAGAAGCCATTCCAGCAGTCCAATTGTGCATCTTACTCGCACTCACATTTACAGCAGCGTCAATACGATCTAACCACTCATTTTGATTAATTAAAAATAACAGCTTAGTAGTAAATTAATGACACAGATTTCTTCAGGATCATGTAACGGCGACTTTAAACTTTGATTTAGTCACTTTCTGACTTTCAAAATAATAATTTTTGACCGAGTTATTAAGTCTTAAAAATGGCTATTTTCGCGTTTTTCAAATTTTAAATTGCTTATAACTCGAAAAAGATCAACTTTAGAGAAAAATTATAAGAGACCTTTTTTGTCCAGGATGCTCCAAAAAACCTAAAAAAAAATTAGTACGGGCCAAAAATATTGATTTTTGCAATTTGATTAAACAATTTTTTTTTTTTTTTAAATTGGCTCACTTTTCTCGTGGGCGACTTCTTGAACCTTATTCTGGGATATCTCACGAATGTGATTATGCAAAAATATCTCATGGGAATATTTTTCCCAACGAACCCGCCGTTTCCGCCTTGTCTATTTGGAGATTTCATTAGTTGAGATGATTAGTTGTGGAATTTTTGTTGATACTTGAGTTGGGCGCGGCACGTTGGACAATTGATTGTGCGAATATCCGGAAGGTTGTTTAATTAAGTAGCTAGTAGTAGTTGTAAAGTCTTTAACTCTTTTATTTTTTATTGTTTTAATCACTTGTAAAATTTGATTTTTGCATCAAGTTTTTCGTTGTCTGTGAAGAGTGTAATGAAGAAAATATTGACAAAATTTTTGTACTCATCTACATCTTCCTTTAAGATATTCAACAAAGATTGTTGAAATGTTTCATTTGCATTTGCCATTCTTTTTCGATTAATAGTTTGCTTAGCCAATCGAGGTGTTTCTATTTTATTTAATTCCCTACTATTTCTATAACTTAAAAAGTTATAAAGTAGGTGCTTAATTTTTTATTAAAACAAATGAACTGCAAAATTAGTTGTTAAGTTGACTGACGAACAAGACAAAAATGAAACAAACAAATCACATTTTTAAATATGAATATGAAATAAGTAACTTTCTATTGTTCAATTAAAACAATTAATTTTTATAAATGTCTGTAACATATTTAAAAACAATATACAGGGTGATTGATTAGTAGGGTAAAGCTCAGTAGCTCCGCTATCGTAATAGATAGCAATAAAAGTTAATAACAAAAATGTTAGATACCTTTGAGCTTCACATTACAAAATTAGTTAGAATGTTACAGGGTGTTCGATAACACAGTGGCAGACCAAACTTATGTTTTTTTTTAAATGGAACACCCTATATTTTATTTTAAATTCGAAATCCTGTTAACTTCTCCATCACAAAAATATAAAGGTTTGTTATATTATACAGGGTATTTACAAAGTTATAACCAATTTTATATGAAAATCGTAACAAGTTCAACTCCCTGTATAAATAAAAATAAGCAAAACAACAATGGTTTATTAATGCCATATTTTTAACGTATTGTCAAAATTTTCAAGAATGATATTGCTAATTTTCTTTATATCAAATAGTCAAAACGCAAGTACATTATTTTCTCAGTAATTTTAAATGTAATACCCTGTATTTTATATCACTATTGAAAAGTACCATTACCGTACTTTAATTTTTAGATAATATTAGTCCTGTCGCCAGGGGGGTACAACGGCCTCTTTAATTCAGATGGACTTACCCAAGTTTTTTTTATATATTTTGACCCGTAGAATACGAATTTTTTGGGTAACAGTTGATCCGGATGTCGATAAGATTGTTATAGACAAAGAACTTGAGGAATTACATAACAGCGATTTCTCGCAAAACAAAACATATTTTTGTATTTTTTGGGTTATTTTAAGCAAAAAATATTCCTACAAGTTTTTTCGTAGAATGCATAGTTTTCGAGATAACCGCGGTTGAACTTTAAAAAAATCGAAAAATTGCAATTTTTGAACCCGAATAACTTTTGATTAAAAAATAAAGTAGCAATTCTGCTTACCGCATTTGAAAGTTTAAGTCAAATTATATCGGTTTTGATTATTTGAATTGCTAAAATTTAATTTTTTTATTGTTAAACAAATCTATAAATACATAGTGTTTCCCGTACCTAATACATGCGTTTTAACGCATGCTACGTAGAAATTGCCTCGCTTGCACTTATAGCTACTCTACCTACTCGTTCGATTTTAAATGAGAAATCATTGAAAACATCACTCACATACTAGGTGTTTATAACTTTGTTTAACAATAAAATAATAAATTTGTAGCAATGCAAATAATCAAAACCGATATAATTTGACTTAAACTTTCAAATGCGGTAAGCAGAATTGCTACTTTATTTTTTAATCAAAAGTTATTCGGGTTCAAAAATTACAATTTTTCGATTTTTTGAAAGTTCAACCGCGGTTATCTCGAAAACTATGCATTCTACGAAAAAACTTGTAGGAATATTTTTTGCTTAAAATGACCCAAAAAATACAAAAAGATATTTAGTTTTGCGAGAAATCGCTGTTATGTAATTCCTCAAGTTCTTTGTCTATAACAATCTTATCGACATCCGGATCAACTGTTACCCAAAAAATTCGTATTCTGCGGGTCAAAATATATAAAAAAACTTGGGTAAGTCCATCTGAATTAAGGAGGCCGTTGTACCCCCCCTGGCGACAGGACTAATATTCCCTATGTCTAAATTTATTAGTTTTCGAGATATTTTCATTTTTCAATGGACCGGTAGCGTGGCCACCCAAATCACCAGAATTTAATAAACTGGACTGATTTTTTTGGGGTTACGTTAATAATGAAGTTTATAAAATACCTCCAACAACAAGGGATGAGATGAAAAATAGAATACAAAGTGTATTTCGATGTGGTAATTTACAAATGCTCCGTAGAGTAAGTAGCTCATTCAATAGGAGATAATTTTGAAAACCTTATATAATTAAATATTAAAAATATTTATTTTATTATAGCTTCTAATTTTTTCAAACATATTTTTTTGCAAAATGTATTACTGATAAATTATGTTTCGTTCTTTATTTGTTACATTGTTACATTTACATACAAAAGTAGTGTTTAATTGTCTTCACAAAATATTGTATTTTGTGTTTGTGTGTTTTTTTGTAAAATTTGTTACTAATTTTCTTTGCTTATTTGTTGCATTTACATAAAAAGATAGTTTTTAATTGTTTCAAAAATGTTGCATGTAGTGGTTGTGTTTTTGTTTGTAAAATGTATTACTAATAAATTATTTTTATTTCTTTATTTGCTATAGTGTTACATTGATTACCGGATTGATAATCGGTAATCTTCAATTGTCAATTCAGTCATGGCTTACTTAAAATTTAGATAAATTTAAACACCTAAAATAATTTGCTCTGAAAAATGAAAATATCTCGAAAACTAATAAATTTGGGCATAGGGAATATCATATAAAAATTAAAGTACGTTAATGTTACTTTTCAATAATGATATAAAATACAGAGTTATTAGTTTTATTATAAGTGTCCCATTTAATATTACTGAGAAAATAATGTACTTGCGTTTTGACTCACCCTGTATTTGATATAAAGAAAATTAGCAATATCAATAATTCTTAAAAATTTTAACAATAAATAAAAAAATATGGCATTAATAAACTATTGCTGTTGTGCTTATCTTTATTTATACAGGGAGTTGAACTTGTTACGATTTTCATACAAAATTGGTTATAACTTTGTAAATACCCTGTATAACATTACAAACCTTTATATTTTTGTGATGGAGAATTTAACAGGATTTCGAATATAAAATAAAATATAGGGTGTTCCATTTAAAAAAACATAAGTTAGGTCTGCCACTGTGTTATCGAACACCCTGTAACATTCTAACTAATTTTGTAATGTGAAGCTCAAAGGTGGCTAAAATTTTTGTTATTAACTTTTATTGCTATCTATTACTATAGCGGAGCTATTGAGCTTTACCCTACTAATTAATCACTCTGTATGTTTGAGTGTATTTTTTATTATAATTTAAACCACAAAGTTTATATTTTTCGTTATTTGAAATAATTAGACGTTTTATACTTTTATATTGTTACAAACCTTGTAACATATCGATAACTACAATTCATGTTTATACGATCTCAATATATAATTTATCGTATTTTTGACTATTTCTTAAATGAACAAACATGTGGGGCCATCTGTACCTTGCAGTAACTCGAATGTGAGAAAACGCTATTAAATTAATAAAATCATAATATTTACGGATTGTCACTGGACAACTAATATTCTAATTTTTAAAATTTTCATATATTTCATTTATGGATGCCTTGAAGAAAGATATCGTGGCACGTGCAAATCATCAATTACAAGAAATGTGAACTTAAACTGATACATTTGCATTAAATCGCAGAAGAACGCACTTAATTAATGCTTTTAATAACTATACTGATACTTGCAATAAACTAGACACTGACGAGAATCCTGATTCTTACACAGAAAATAGAGATGAAATTGAAAATAAATACTTCTCTGCTATGTCTCGAATTGACAGTAAATTGGTGCAATTTTCGAACATTAATTCTTCTTCCCCGGTACCCTCTCAATACTAACAAGGTAATCATTATAACTCTAACGTAAGGCTCCCTTCCATTTCCGTTCCAAATTTTAATGGCAAATACAGTAAGTGGGTCTCATTTTATCAATTATTTTCCTCCCTTATAAGGGAAAATCAAACTCTCACCAAAGATCAAAAACTAATTTATTTAAAATCTTCCCTTCACGGAGAACCTTTGAACTTAATCGATTCGCTTGAAGTTACGTACGAAAACTTTGATCTCGCTATAAACCAGAAAGCTCGATTTTGCCACCAAGCGGTATTATCGGAAATGAAGAGATCGAAATTGTACTCCCTCAATTGTCGAATGAGATCCTCGAACGCTGTAATATTCTCGCACACCTCTCTCCACTCAAATATCTCTACTTCTCTCTCATCACGCACTTATATAAAATGCGATTACTGCAATAAGATAATCGCTAAGCAAGCACAAATGTAAATTCTGCTTGATTTACATCCTATGCACAATCCTCTCCACAGAGTAATAACAGAAATAAAAGTTATAATTCTTCTCGTCTACATAATGATGCAAATTTGCAAGCACAAGTTGCTGAATTTCGCGGTCTCTCTACCACACTACAAATGCCACAACCTCCACTAACTCACTCCATGCAAATACTGCCCAACCATCTTCTTCCAATGACACTCTGGAAGATGAAAGTAACTCTAATGTAGCTCTAAGCGTTGAAATAAATATTTTACACACTCTTCGACTCTTTTAGCCACCGTTCAAGTCATTTTAATTGATAAATCTGGAAATGCCATATTTGTTAAGGCAATACTTGACCCTGGAAGTCAAAATTCTTTTACAACAAAAGATCTCGCTAATAAAATTAATCCCAAAATCTCTCGCAATGAATTACAAGTTTATGGCATTTCCCAAAGCTCTCTTACTTCCGAATCAATGGCAAAGATCATGCTTTACACACCTGGTTTCCAACGTAATCTCAAATTGAACTATGCAATCATTCCAAAGATATCTTGTCAGCTACCACAATTCGATATCAACCCTGATACCACAAATGCACTCCATGGATCTCCATTCTCACAATATTATTCACAAGTCACTCTTTGAATGCAACCTAATTTGTCACTCTGTAATCTGTTTTGACAATATATTTGAAAAAAATAAACAGAAGAACTCATTGACCGCCCATATCCCTTGCCGCAGAACGAATAGACGCACCCTCTCATTTCGCGCTTACACATAACAATTATTTTTCCCCATCTCGGTCGGCGAGAGTTATGTTACAAACCTTGTAACATATCGATAATTATAATTCTTACTTATTAGTTATAGTATAGTTGATCCAAAAAATGGCATAACCCAGACATCCAAAGTGAAAGTTATCCTTCAACACCAAATTGTTCTATATGGTCCACACAATGTCCAGAAAAAAGTCACACCATTTTGAGCGTCGGGTTTGGGGGGAGAGGGGGGAGAAATCGGTAAATTCGTGTAGTTTTTGAAGTTTTTCGCCAATATTTCTAAAACTATGCGGTTTAGCATAAACAACATTCTATACAAAATTGTTCTACATTAAATTTGAAATAAAAAAGGCCCTATGCATAATCTTTCTAAAATGAATGGTTCCAAAGTTACGGAGGTAGTATAGTATAACTGGTCCAAAAAAAGGCCTAACCGAAACATCCAAAGTAAAAGTTTTCCTCCAACACCAAAATGTTCTATATGGTTCACATATTGTTCAGTAAAAAGTTACACCATTTTGAGCGTCCGGTTTGGGAGGGAGATAGGAGGGAGGCCGGTAAATTAGTAGTTTTTTTACGTTTTTCGTCAATATTTCTAAAACTATGCTTTAGCGTAAACAACGTTATATACAAGAATGTTCTACATGAAATTTAAAACAAAAAATGTTGTATACATAATTGTTATAAAATCAACGGTTCCAGAGTTACGGAGGGTGAAAAGTCGAGGTTTTCGATACTTTTTATATTTTTTGGGAAATATTTATGATATAACGATACCAAAAACCCAGACATCCAAAGTGAAAGTAAGTTATCCTCCAACACCAAATTGTTCTATATGGTCCACATAATGTTCAGAAAAAAGTCACACCATTTTGAGCGTCGGGTTTGGGGGGACAGGGGGGAGAAACTGGTAAATATAAAAAGTATCGAAAACCTCCACTTTCACCCTCCGTAACTCTGGAACCGTTGCTTTTATAACAATTATGTATAGAACCTATTTTGTTTTAAATTTTATGTAGAACATTTTTCTATTGAACATTCCTTACGCTAAAGCATAGTTTTAGAAATATTGACGAAAAACGTAAAAAAACTACTAATTTACCGACTTCTCCCACATCTCTCCCCCCCCCCCCAAACTGGACGCTCAAAATGGTGTGACTTTTTACTGAACAATATGTGGACCATATAGAACAATTTGGTGTTGAAGGAAAACTTTTACTTTGGATGTCTGGGTTAGGCCTTTTTTTGGACCAATTATACTATACTACCTCCGTAACTTTGGAACCGTTCATTTTAGAAGGGTTATGCATAGGGCCTTTTTTATTTCAAATTTAATGTAGAACAATTTTGTGTAGAGGGTTGTTCATGCTAAACCGCTTAGTTTTAGAAATATTGACGAAAAACGTAAAAAACTACGAATTTGCAGATTTCTCCCCCCTCTGCCCCCAAAACCCGACGCTCAAAATGGTGTGACTTTTTTCTGAACATTATGTGGACCATATAGAACAATTTGTTTTTGGAGGATAACTTTCACTTTGGATGTCTGGGTTTGGGTCTAACTACACCATACTATATACTATATACGATCTCAATATGTACAGTAAGAGCCACCGTACTAGACACATGGGTAGGCACCTAATTGATATGCTTATGGGCTAATCCGGTCCGTTCTCAGATGTGACTTCCATCCCTGTCATGTTACTAACAAGAAACTATTCAAAATAATTGTTTTTCGATACAAAAAATGCATTAGTCAATAGTATTATTACTTTGTTTTAAAATAACTTTATTCAAAGACCAAGAATAGTACAATACATTAAAACTTTTACAACTTTAACAAAATGACAACTATAAACGTTAAAATTAGATCAGCTGGATTTAATACAGCTGATCTATTGTTTGTCAACTTTCTATGGTAATGTGTTCAATGTTCAATGTCTATACATTTTCTGACGTTCTAAATGTCACTTGACATAATAATAAACATTGCAACAAGTGAAGGGTCCAGGATGTATAATTTGTCGTATTTTGACTATTTCTTAAATGAACATACATATTGGGCCATCTGTCCATTGTAGTAACTCGAATATGAGAAAAGGCTATTAAATTAATAAATACCATATTTCCGTTGACTGTCGCAAATATCTTTGACTTGGAAATTTTTATACTATGCAAACAAGGTCATAATCCCTGTTCTGAGTTATTTTTTTCTCACACATTTTCAGTCTTTTAGTTATCTCAGTTAGTTACTAGCCAGCCTCCGAGTTGATCAGACGTATTGTCAATTTACAATAATTTACATTTTTATAGTTTTTACTAAAATTATTTTGTATTTCGAATAGTAATAATTAATGCTTCCCGTAAAAACAACCGTTACTGATTTTGCCCGTCTCTACTCCCAACTGAACGATCGCGTCAGTTGAGTCGAATGTATGCGTACAGTCATCTAGCCGTACGAATTGACCTGCTTATCGATAGTTATGCAACTTTTCGGTCAAAAGGCGATCGAGCTGGGAGTCAATTCTCGAGAACGATCGTTCGCTGAACGTATACCTTCGTGACCTAATGAGCGAACGTTTCTAAAAAATGCAATTCTGGAGGAATGAATCTTGAACGATTCGTTCGAAATCATCGCTCAAAGTGATCGTTCGACAACGAGTGGTCTTCATCATACGTTCGATAATAGTAACGGCGTTCTTCTTAACCTCAACTCTGTTTTTTGTTGTAAATAAGATTTTGGGAAAATGAATGTGGAAGATTTGATATTAGAAAATATGATGAGTGTTGTGAGGGAAGCTGAAATTTTAGTGGAAGATGGCCGCGAAACACATTTTTATGATAGATTTAGGTTAGATTCCTGGTAATTTTACATTCTTTCAAAAATTGATTGGTACAGTAAATAAGTTATTTTTAGATATATGTAGTAATTATAAGATAATGAATGTAAATACACGTTATCCAGGCGCTACACATGATGAACTTATTTGGAATCAATACAACTAACAAAATGTGCCACGAAATTTTTTTTTAAGATCAAGGTCATTTTACCTATTAGGTCAGAATTTATTTATAATATACCACAAGGTATGACTTGAGAATTGACACTGAATTAGTAGAATAAGATTTAATTAGTACTGTTATATTATTATGAATTATTTTCACAATTAAAGAAATAAATTGAAAATTTACTGACTTTTACTAATTATTAAACTGAGATCATTTTCCATTTTCATAATGTACCTAATGCATTTCAATATTGGTGAATGAATGTGACAATGACAAATCAGGTTTTAAATAAACACCGAAACAGTTTTATCACATGGAACACAAACTTTTCAATAATATTTACCACGTTGCCAAATCTATAGATCTGTTAAAATGAGCGAATGCGTTCATCGGAGCGAGTAGTTAAAAATATTCTCGAGAATTAACATTGCGGGAACTATACGTTCAATTTCATTCGTTCATGAGCGTGTACGCTCAGGGAACGATCATTCTCGAGAATTGACTCCCTGGTCTTTTGATTTTTTTTTTGTCGAGCGACTATCGAGTTGAGAGTATGCACACAATATATTCCTACAGACTTATGATACACAACTAAATAGTTGTTCGACTAAAAGTTGTATGTATCCGGTGGGTCTTAATAATCGAAGGACCAGGCAGTTTATATTTTCTGTATTTAGCTCTTAGCGAATCTGGTGCCATAGATATTGCCGAAGGAATATTAGACTAGTTACAAAGCCATAATATAGATCTTACAAACAAGGGCGCCCATATAAAAATTTTTAGGGGGGTGGGCCAAACGTGAAGATGTTGCACATTACATTTTGTATTATTTTGGATGACAATACATACAGTAGACTCTCTATAACGAACACGGATATAACGAGATTTCGATTATAACGAGGTACATTAGGTATCCCATGAAATTCCTATTGATCTATAACGCTCTATAACGAGGCATATTTGGTTATAACGAGGAAAATTGAAATCGAAAAATACGTGTCTTTACCTGTTTTTAGTGTTGTAATGGTCATAAATAAATAAATGCCCCAACTCCCTGTACATAAAAATCGAATTACAAAAACTGTTGGCCTTGCTTGTAGATTCTACATGCCAACTACTCTTTTCATGTGATCGGGCATCTTCGTAAAAATGTTTGTAGTCTTGATGAGCTTTTATTATAAAAGAACCAAATGCGCCTCTCTTTAAAACCGGTTTGAAAAGAATACAATGCTTGCATTGCTTGCAAAGCCCTGCCTTCAACTTTGGCGAGTAGACTAACCATGAGTATGTGTCGAACCAAGTTTTACTTTAAAATCTTAAAAAGCTGAGCCCCCTTTATTTTTGCAGATTTAGAATCCTTATGAAAAATAAGTCACATATATTCCAAACATTTTTAGAATCGTTGATAGATGGCGCAAATAAATCGCATTTTCCGATTATAGCGCCATCCGCCATCCGTCAACAATTCTAAAAAAAGTTTAGAATAAATGTTACTTATTTTTTGAGGAGGAAACTCAATCTGCAAAAAAAACGGGGGTTCCTATTTAATATTTTAAAGTTAACTCCCACCCCATCTCCAGAGTGTGGAATGAAAAATCGTGTTTGGTGTCATTCTATAGATTTTTGAAAAATATTAAACACGTGTTTTTTAGTTTTTCATTTGGAAGTATATTTCTCGATATATTAGACCGTTTCTATAATTTTGCTATGGTATCACGATATATCGTTTTTTCCGATTATAGCGCCATCTATCCACAATTCGCAAAATGGCTCGAATAAAATAGACTTATTTTTACAAGGAAAATCCAAATCTGCAACAAAAATTAGGGGTTCCATTTAAGATTTTAAAGTTACCCCCCCCCCTCCACACCCAGGGGTTGGAATGGGGGACTTGTTTAGTAGTTTAGTGTCATTGCATAGATTTTTGAGAAATATTTAACACATATTTTTCAGTTTTTGGATCCGATGTTCATTTCGCGAATTATTAGACCTTTCCGCTATTTTTGGGACACCCTGTATATAACTCATTCATCATGCAAGATCACCTCTTTTTTATTTAAATAAAATTGTTCTGTTCATCATAATGTACTGTTTAAAAATAATCTACTTACTAAAAAATACTTTTACAAACTAAAATTTGACTAACTATGTTCAATAAATTTAAAAAATTATTTTTCAATATGAATTTATTTTAAAATATAAAATATAATTACTTAAATACCTATGGTGCTTATGAAGATGGTTCTATTCGGTATACACAAAACTTAATATAATCACTTCACAGATTTTACACTTTATAGTGCCAGTTCTCAAAGACAAATGGCATGCTCCTAGTGATTATCGGTCAGAGATCGGATTTCTTGCTGATATGATTTTCTTTGCAGTATTATAAATGATTCATTTAATTTGTAATTTTGGGTGTCGATTACAGTATATATTATGTTCCCACGTTTCTAATCTCTTTCAATGTTTTCGTTAATAGCATACCGTGACTGTGCGAAATGTGTATTATGCACATTCCATATAGACCGCTGTCGCACACACAGATTTTCTGTTAAACTATTAATTACCCAATATGTGATTTTTTTTTTATTAATAAATAAGTTGTTTCCAATTTATCTCTCAAAATTATCCAATAATTTTTTGACAAAAATACGTTTATGTAATATAAATTTAATTTTTGTTCTTTCCTGAAAAGCTAGGGGGGCCACGGCCCCCCCTGTTTATAATAAACATGACAATAATGAAAAGTCACATTCTAATGTTTTGACAGTTCCCTTACGTCAAAAATTTTGACCTACGTAATATCGCTTTTGTAGTAAAAATACTACACCACAGTATAAAGAGGGACAGTAGAACCACTCTCCGAAAAATTGGAAGTAATATCTGTAGTCGCGCATGGCGACCGCGCAATGTTGGCAGTCGCTTTTGCCCCACTCTCGCATTGCTATTCGCATAGAAACGTACGGCTTTTAACAGGGAAATCCCGCATCCACCACTGGTGAATTACCAATTGCGTACTGCAGGTATTACTCCCTGAGATCAAAGCGCCGACAGAAGAGTGATTTTACTGTGTAACCTCTATATACTGTGCCATTACAGTGGAGTGTATGCAAAAACTAGGATGGATAGTATTTGCTGCAAAAACTAGATGGCCACACAAAAGGTCCCTAGTCGTATTCTGAGCCGATTACGAAAAAATGCCTGTTACTAAATTTAAACCCATAGAAGCTGCCTTGCCCCTTGTAAATGAAAATGATCTAAGTACAGATCAACAGTATTTTTACAAACTATCTAAAACAATTGAAGATGGAAAATTTGCTCAAAGTTTGGCAGAGAAAAGTCCAGGGAAGGTGGCACACTCACGTTGGTTTACGACAGCTAACTGCATTCTTTGAGTTTATGTCAACGAACTGTCAACACTGATGGAATCGCCATAAAACGAAGTTAATGGCGCCAGGATGAGATAGAAGATAAACAGGTAAAGGAGGGAAGATAATCGGACAGTGCTAGTCAGGTACCTTGTAGTTGTAGCAAATTTTACCTGAAAATTCTCTGTCTCTCTCATGTCTCTCTAGAAGTGCTAGAACCTCTCTCTTGTATGTTGGCGCCTATCTTCGCTTCACTGTTGGAATGGGACTGGGCCATTCCATCAGTGTTGACAGTTCATTGGTTTATGTAGCTACAACTGATCCTTGTGAAAGCTTAAAGATTTTAGCTGAGTTTGTAATAAAAATATATTCTCGTATGTGGTTTGAAATAAAAACACAGCCAAGATTAAAATATAGTGCCAGGCATCTATGGAAATTAATGCAGGTCTCGAGAGATTTTCCCAATAATGTGTCATCAATTATCAATGCAGTTATTCTAAGCAATGCTTATTTTGCGCACCCGGACATCATTCAGATTTTTATGTTAACAGATTTGCGTTAACATATTAGAGATGTTAACTGTCTTCTGTTTGAAGAATTTTAAAATGTAGGAAAGCTGGTATAAAAAGTCGCATTTTCTAAGTATTCCAATCAATTTCCATGCAGAAGATTACGTAGATCTCGTAGATTGGTAGAATAGTACTATAACAGAGCCTCCTCTAACACAGCATTTGGCCGAGCCGGAATTGTGGGATATGGTGAAACAAGTTCCAAAGTTTGACAATTTCCTTGCCATACTCAAGCGGTGGAGAGATGTGTTAAGATAATTACTGATGCGTCAATAAATCTGTGTGATGAAGAATCTAGAGATGATTACATTCCGAGCTAAACTTGATGCCAGAAAGAATTTGCCGATATTTTAAAGTAAATATCAATACTACGCTTCAAGAAGCGAGTAAGTCAAAATTTTGAGCAAAGTTCATAGCGTTTCAATAGTAAATGCATTGTTTTCCCCCTCTTTTAAATTTTTAGTCCTGGGGCCAACTAAATTTGTTTAGATCATGATGAAAATTTTTGTAACCAGATAATAGCATCGATATTAATATTTTAGACACTAGCCCGCCCCAAAAATAAAGCAAAAAAATAATTTTTTTGAGTCCCAGGGGTACGGTCAAAAATAATTTAATCTGATCTATGTTTGGTATGGAGTATTAGGACGACCATATACAACTTTTTTTACTAGCCTGTTTAAAATTTCCCCAAAAAAATGTTTGCTCCTTTTCGGCTCGGCCTAATCATTAGTCACTTTGGTTTTTTAAATACAACAATCTGTATATTGTATTATTATTGTAATCCTAACTTCCGTATGAGTTCAACTACATGTAACACTTGTAGTCCAGGACGCATCTGTAAAAATAGGAGTACATTTGGATGTTGAGAGGTGACTCATATTTTTTTGCAGAAATTGCTTGGAAATAACTCATATAATAATAATAATTGAGTTATACTCCCATTCAAAAAGGTCCGAAACATTATTTAAATAATGAAAATGTCAAAAAATGGAGAAAAAATTCAATTTTTGTGTTCGTTTTAAAATTTGCGTAATTAAATTTACTATAAGATAGGATTAGTTAAAAATTTTAAAAATTGTCACCCTTGTTGCAAAATAGCAATAATTGCGAAAAAACCATAAAAAACAGGTCTTCGCATTTTACTTTTTTCAACCATTTATGCTACACTTAGGACCTTCATATTTCACCCAGAAAAACCTTATGATATAATAGTAGGGGAGCAAAGTATGCTAAATGTGCAGTCACTCGAGCGTAATGGGGACCTATTGGGTGGTGAAGAGTAGGTCCTAAAACCAAAAAAAGTTAAGTAAAGTTTTCCATTTTAGTGGGCGCTTGAAATTTTTTAATTTAATTTTCCATTTCCAACAATCGTTTTTTCCCATTATAACGCCATCTATTCATAATTCAAAAAAATGTTTCGAATAAAAGTTACTTACTTACTTTTAGGTAAGGAATCTAAATCTGCAATAAAAAATGAGGGCTCCTATTTAAGATTTTAAAGTAACCCCCCACCCTACCTCCGTGGGGGGTCGTGTTTGGTGGCATTCGATAGATTTTTCAAAAATATTGAATAAGTGTATTTTACAATTTTTCGATCTGATATATCGCGGGATTCCTATTTAAAATATTAAATTTACCCCCCACCCCTCTTCGTGGGAAGTCGTATTTAGTATCATTCGATAAATTTTTAAAAAATATTGAGCACATATTTTTTAGTTTTTCGATCTGTCATTCATTTCGCGAAATATTCGCTTTTTTTTGTGAAACTTTGAGACTCACCCATTTACTTACGCCCGGCTCAAATCGTCAGATTTTTGAATTATACACTCTTTTGCATGTACTTAACTTATCTTAATCTGACAATTTCGAGTTTTTTTAAAGATAGATTTTTTTTCGGGCCCCCCTTAACGAACTCCCCTGTGTTAAGAGCCAATATATGGTAGAGGTATATCTACAGAAAAAAACGCACGTCGGTGATTACATTTCGTCGGTGACTACATTTCGTCGGTGACATTTATAACATTTATTCTAGTTGTCAATAGATGGCGCTATAATCGAAAAAAAATATTTACCAATTATATAATATATCTACGAATATAATCTGTACAATTTATAAGACTATACAAATCAAAGAAAATACCATTTTATAAATGCAATAAACACAATTAGGCATTCCAATGAAACATCAAACAAGGCCGGGTGTGGGCAAAATATAACCTTACATCGACATTAATTTGTAAAGAGAATCCTATTTGGTTGTTTTTTTTATGTTAATTGTGTAGGGAAATCTGCGAAATTGTGATAACAAATTAAATATGAAGTGGTTTGTCGCCTACAGAACTGAATTATCCCATATTAGTTACCAGTTTGTGTCAATAACTACTATGGGATAATTCAGTTCTGTAGGCGATAAACTAGTTTATATTTATTTGCTATCACAATTTCGGTGCACAATTAACAATAAAAAACAACACCAAACAGGGTATTCTTTACAAAAACTGATGTAAACCCTATATTATTAAATTTTTGGCCACTGCCGGCCATATTATATCACGTGATTTGGAATGGTCAATTGTTGATTTTATGCCAAATTGCAAATAAAATATGACAATTGTCAGATTTAACTAAAATGTCATGTCACTAAAATGTATATTATCACGGACTTACCTTTTTTTCTATCATTTGTGACGCACTGAAAAATGCTCATGAAAAGAAGCATATTTACCAGGTTTCTCCCCATATGATAATCTGACACGCTCGAGTAACTGCAAAATCCCCGCTTGGGCTCCCCTACCATAATAAAACAATACTATAAATTTCATTAAGATCGATTGAATATATTTTGCAAAAAAAACTTTGCAATCCAGCTTTTGCAAAAAAAATGTAATTTTTCAAAATTTTGCAAGACTGAAAATAAAGCAGATAGCAAGTTGAAATTTTTTTGACATATAAAAGACTTTCATTTTCAATTTGAAAAATTAAAATAGGTTAATTAACACGGCGGCGGCGTCAGGAATTTTTTTAAATGAACATTAATTTTTTTGCTTATAAATAAATCAAATATCTTTTAAACTAATGTGTTCTTAATGTTGTCGCAGCTTTTTCTGTGATAAACGAACATTGTGACCGTTGGTCTATTATTGCTCTCATTATGTGAGAGTCTCCTTTGGCATCTTTTATGCGCACAATCGCTGTGGCCATTAATGCTTCTTCTTCCTTATGGCTTGTACTCTTGCAGAGTTTACAGAGTTCTGTCCTCGCTGCTGAACGTTGCCGTTTCTGTACCCATTGTTTTCTTGAGTATGTTCTCGCCTTCCGTTATTCGTTATTCGGTTCCTTTCATCTCTCGAATAACCGTGTCCTCCCCTGTATCCTGTATCTCTCAGGGTGGTACCCAAAAATCCATTTCCAACCTGGCTGGTCAAGTGTCTCGACAAAAACCTTATTTCTCTGGACTAAAGATACGGCAGAAAAAATGGCATCACAGAAGATATTTTATTTTGTTTTCTGTAACTTGACTGACTTTATTTAACGTTTATTTTTATTGTTTCTTTTTAGGATCCAATTAAGAAAACATGGACAACATTTAGAATTAACTCGGAAAAAACGAACAACACTCAGTACAAATATGGGTCTCGTCTTCAAATAACCAATATGTCGTACCCATTTGTAGGGTTCTACTACTGTCATTTTGGGAATGTTTATATGGTGAACGAGACTGATAAAGTGTACTTATTTGTAAATGGTGAGTACCATATTTAACATTATTTTTTAAAACTAAGTATTTCACTGTCTATTGGTGGATGGAGTATAACTATGTATAAAGGCACAGACTAGCTTCAGGTTATTTGGACCAAAAAAATTTGTTTTGAGTTCTACGTTGTCCAGTGGATTGTATTGTGTGTTTCAGCGGCTACGGTTTCACACACATTTAATAGTAAAAGCAATAAAGCACTGAACCTCCGAAAAAAAAAAACGACAACAGGGATCTTAATAATTCTTTTTACATTCGATTCGTGAAGGCGCCAGGAAACTTTGTGACCCAGAGCCATGATATAATATTGAAAAACTGCATACAAAAAATGCATTTTTAAAGTGCATTTCAAACAGACAATAAAAAAAATTCAGAACTCGTCAATTATCGGCGGAAATGAGTTCAATTTTGTTATTCGGTGGGTTTTTGAGGTCGCTGAAAACGAACATGACCTCGAAAGTGATCTCCGGTGTACCTGGTTCCCAGGGTACCTACTGTTTACCTCGTCTTGGGAATTTTCGGCAAATTCATTAAAAAATTAGTCAAAAATCATTACTCGGGGGGTTTTTGGGGTCGCTAACGACGGATTATGACATCGGAAGAGATTTCCGGAGTACCTGGTGCCCAGGGTACCTACTGTTTACCTCGTCTTGTGGAGTTTTCGGCAAAGAATTTATTAAAAAATTAGTCAAAAATAATTACTCGGGGGTTTTTGAGGTCGCTAATGACGAATATGACATCGGAGTGTTCTACGGAATACCTGGTGCCCAGGGTACCTACTTCTTCTGGAGTTTTCGGAAAATTCATTAAAAAATTAGCCAAAAATTAGCCTCGTGACTAATGATTTTTGACTAATTTTTTATTGAATTTGCCTAAAACTCCAGAAGGCGAGGTAAAAATTAGGTACCCTGGGCACCAGGTACTCCGTAGATTACTTCCGATGTCATATTCGTACCCCATACCTCAAAAAACCCCGAGCAATTATTTTTGACTAATTTTTTAATAAATTCTTTGCCGAAAACTCCACAAAACGAGGTAAACAGTAGGTACCCTGGGCACCAGGTACTCCTGAAATCACTTCCGATGTCATATCCGTTGTTAGCGACCCCAAAAACCCCCCAAGTAATGATTTTTGACTAATTTTTTAATAAATTTGCCGAAAATTCCCAAGACGAGGTAAACAGTAGGTACCCTGGGCACAGGTATACCGGAGATCACTTTCGACGTCATATTTGTTTTCAGCGACCTCAAAACCTCACGAGTAACAAAATTGAACTCATTTTCGCCTATAATTGACCAGTTCTGAATTTTTTTTATTGTCTGTTTGATAGGCTATTGATTATGTTCAACATAAGAGAGCTAAAAGGAACTACAAGGTTAACGGGATTTTATGGTCTTATATGGTCAATGGACCTCTAAATTTGAAAAAACCGTGGAGTGATACCATTTAAATGGGTGCGTTTTTGAGAAAGGGGTGAATTAGTCCATAGGCACAGGGTGAATTAGGGTGAGTTCTATGAACTTTTGGTACAAACACGTCTACAGGAAAATTGTTTCAGGTTAAATTTACTATCGAAATATCACATTCTATAGTCAAAAAAATTTTTTTTTACAAAAAAAAATATATTCAGAAGGAAAGCAAGAAAAAAACACGAATGAAAGCAATTTTGTTTTTGCCCCATAACTTTTTTTCACAGGGATATAGGTATAGGCATTGTTTCAGCGAAAAATAATTTCCATTCTTTTTCTTTAAAATAACGTTTAGTAGAAGTCTCTAGGATTTACAGTTTTTGAAACAGGATTTTTCAAAGTTCGTCGCTCACAGCATTACTGGGCAATTTTCTCCATTATTTCGCAAACATTGTTCTGTAACTTTTTTCTACGCATTTCTAGGTATACATAATGGTACATTGTACATTTAGAAGAAAGAGAAGTCAATTATCTTTAAAATGGTCTATTTTATAGGTTTATACGACTATTTTTAAGCAAGTTATGCTTTTTCAAGGTTCTATATACTTTTAATGATATGTTGATATTTTTTAGGATTATTTTTTAAATTCCTCATTATGACTTTTTTCTTGGACATTTAGGTATATACATTGTGGAATAAAAAAGCTTATTTTCTTTACTTTAAAATGGTGTATTCCAAAAAATTCTAGGACTATTTTTAAACAAGATATCCGTAGGATATCCAAGTCCAAGGGTATCCGTAATTTGAGAAAAAATTTAATTTTTTTTAAATTTTTTTTTCAATTAGAAAAATATAATTGCATATTATAACATAATTTTTAATTCCAAATAACTTTTCTTAATAACACTTTTCGATATTGTGAGATATGAAGGTACGATATTTTACGATCTTGAGCGAAATTCATATTTTTAACATATCTCGTACACTATTAATAAAATTTTATATCTGATGATTGCATCTTAGGTTTTAGACTATTCAGAGAATTTTATAAAGAATAGTTTTCTTTCATTATCACATTAGACATTATCACTATAAATTTTACACGCTATTAAATTATTAACGTTTTGTTTTAACACATTTTTTTATGGATAAAGGAGACAACTGAAGCTAAAATAGTGTTATCTAGTGAACAAGAAAGGTATTAGTCAGAAAAATAAAACCGAATTTTGCTCGTGATAAGTAATATGGACAAACTATACGGGAATATGTTGAATTAGTCGTCTACATGACTTTTTCATACGGGCGGACGCCTGAGCGGGGGTCGAGATTAGTTATAAGAGACCAAAGTCGCGGTTTTTATTATTTTTTGTGACGCTCATGATCGAGATAGTGCACCAAAATTTGGGAATAAGTAGGTCATGATTTAACTGTCATGACGAAACTTGGCAAAAAGAACCAAAGTGCGAAAATTACTAGGAGAGCGAGACTAGCATGGGCAGGATTTGGAAAACTTAGTTGGATACTTAAGAACCGCAAAATACCTCAATACCTGAGGAGCAAAGTGTTCAACCAGTGCATCCTTCCTATCATGACATATGGATGTCAAACCTGGTCTCTAATCAAGGCAAATATGAATAAACCAGCCACAACAGAAAGAGCAATGTTAGGTATACGCTGTGAGCTCGTACGTAGAGGGGATATTTATAAATTCACGAGCGCCAGTAGTGATAAGTCTGTAAACGTTTACCGGAAATTTGACATAAATGTCAAAGTGATTAATTTAAAATTAAAATTAAAAACATTAATTATAAAAAATATTAGTTGGTCAAAGCTGTGGTATATATTTTTACATTAAATATACTTACGTTTTAAATACTGAATTTACGTTTTTTTTAATGTTCCATAATATGTAATTATAAATTAATCTATTAATCTTGGCGCCATCTACACGATAATTGTGAAAGTATCCGAAGTAAGAAATTAATATTTCATCAATAGAACGTCAAAATGATTAGCAAAATCTTAAAAAAATCTATTACAATTTAATTACTTTTTAGCGTTGTAAATATTAAGCGATAACAATTAAATAATAAATTTAAAAATTACCGGTGAAAGTTGATTAGTAATCCGCTAGGAGCGACACCAGCGAAGCTCAGAGCGTATACGACTGTCAGATAAAAAGAGGAATGATTGGGTAAGATCAAAAACAAAAGTCGATGATATAACAACAAAAGTTGCCAAACTTAAATTGGAGCTATGCAGGCCACACTGCTAGACAAAAAGACCAACGTTGGAATGCAACATTACAGCACTGGAGATCACACGAAAATAAATGACCGAGAGGAAGACCACACATGATATTAAAAGAGTAGCCGGAACAAATTGGAAATATGTTGCTCAGGATAGAGACCGATGGAAGGAGTTGGGAGAGGCCTATGTCCAAACGTGGACGATAGAAGGCTAAAGAAAAAGAAGATGTAACTAAGCAAAATCTCCAGGGGCGAAACGCTGGGTGGTGGACAAAGGGGTGGGGGCTAGGGTGAATATAAAACTTATAAGGGTTTTTTGTGACGTTTGTGATCGAGATAGTTCACAAAAATTTGGGAATAAGTAGATCATGACCTAACTAAGTAAAATCTCCAGGGGCAGAAAGATCTGCGTGGGAGAAAATGGGGTGGTAGGCAGGGGAGAATATAAAAATTTGAAGGGGTTTTTTGTGAACGTTCATGATCGAGATTTAAAATCTCCAGGGGCAGACAGCTAAAATTTAAAAAAATATATATATTTAAATGAAAAACGATTAATTTTTTTCTAATTTCATCACTTTCTATCAATTAATAATAAAAATTTCGAGAACAATTGTAATAATTTAATAAAATTAATTATTTGCATAAATCAATTTTTTAAAAAAATATTTGATAAATAATAAGAAAATTTCATTTTTTCTCTACATTTTTTATAAAAATATTGACCCCATTTTTAAGAAAAATGGCCCCACCTAGCTGTCCGCCCTATTGGATTTTAATTCTACACATCTAAATGAATCAATTGGGCAAGTTGCGGACATTGCCTTCATGACGAGCATCACCCAAAAATTTTGGGTATTCAGCCTTGTCCGCCCCTGGAGATTTTACTTAGTACGTCATGATCTACTTATTCCCAAATTTTGGTGCTCTCGATCACGAACGAACAAAAACCCCTCATAATTTTTATATTCACCCCTGCCCACCAACCCTTTGTCCCCCACGTAGCGTTGCGTCCCTGGAGATTTTACATAGCTACGTCATGATTATGGAGACCTACACAGAGGAGAGGAATCGAGATAGGACGACCTTGAAATTTTTGTACACGATTTTGCCTGTTTGCTTGGTTTCTCGCTAGGGCGGCGGTGGCGTAGAGATAGATGCTACTTTTGCATTGGAGTGAATGTGAAAATTTCGAAAATAATTAATTATTCGTAGTTAATATAAGATTATTGGTTTTGGTGGTTAATATTATTTAAATATGAGTGCCAAGAAAGCTTACACTAAAAGAACTTGCTTCGTACCGGGATTTATATCGAGTTATTGTTCCGATAAAAAATTCAAAAGGGAACTTAATGAAGTTAATAAAGACTTTTTATAAATATTTGTCTTTATGTTATTTATAACGTTCATGGATTATACCTATTCGTTTGTATGTTATTTCCTTCGGTGTAAATAAAATTTGTGCCTATTATTGGTTTTTATTTTAACCTGAAAATTATAGTGATAATAGTAGGAGGATCTTGGAAAGTTTTTCTGTCGAAACAATGCATTTTTTGAGACAAAATATTTCACAAAAATTAACATTAATTTTATAAAAGTCAGACTATCGTCTGCGTAGTTTATAGACATATATTTTTATTAACTAAATTTAAACATCTGATAGGTAAACTTTCAGAATATAGATAAATGATAGTATTCAAAAGAAAAAGCAGTTTAAATTTTGATAAAAAGAATAATTAAAAAAAAATTGATCAATAAACTTCAAATTATTTAAATAACTTTTTAAACTTTTTAAAAACAATTACGTACAGTTAAGTCAATTTTTTCAACTAACAAACTTTTTGATATCAGTTACAGATATTAAAAAATTAATTTGCAGTTGAAATACCATTGGTATATAAATGTGGCAGTTAGATAATGTGACAAAATATTTCCGCTTCAAAATAAGCTGTCCTACATATTAAAGTAATGACAAATTTAAATTTGATGTCACATCTCCATCTACAATGAATACACTTTTTACCACACGTCGATATGTTATAAGGTTAAAATAATTTATTTTTGGCATAAAACATATTCAGCTACAATCCACCAATAAATTAATGTCTAATTACGCTAAAAACAAAAATAAAATGAGTTAAATATTAAATAAGTCCATAAGAGCTAATGTATTTGTAGCACCTATTCGAACACTTGCGCCTCTAGCGGCGATTGCTGAAAGTTGAATTAGAGGTTGAAAAGTTAGCCCACAAACGATGCATTGCGTTTCCACTCCTTCTTACAGGTCTCCATAGTCATGATCTACATATTCTCAAATGTTGGTGCAATGTCTCGATCACGAACGCCACAAAAAGCCCTTATAATTTTTATATTCACTCATGCCCCGACCCCTTTGTCCTCCACGCAGCATTCTGCCCCTGGAGATTTTGCTTAATTACGTCATGACCTACTTATTCCCAAATTTTGATGCAGTATGTCGATTATGAGCGTTACAAAAAAATAAAAAAAACTCCGATTTTGACTCCTTTTAACTACCCTCGTCCACCGCTCAGGTGTCCGTCCGTGTGGGAAAGTCATGTACACGACTAACTCAACACATCCCCGTATAGTTTGTCCATATTACTCATCACGAGCAAAGTCCGCTTCCAGCTCTTGGACTATATCTACAAAAAGTGAATATAAAGGAAGCAACTAATACAATCACTTTTTTTATTTGTTTCCTAAAATACTGTCTCTTACCCCTTTTATGACTTGGAAAGTGTTCTGTTTCTTTATAGTCTAAGAGCTGGGAGCGGATTTTGTGCGTGATAAGTAATATGGAAAAATTAAACGGGGATATGTTGAATTAGTTGTGTACATGACTTTCACCAACGGCCGGAAACCAGAGTAGGGGCCGAGGGTAGTTATGTGCACCAAAATTTGGGAATAAGTAGGTCATGACGTACCTAAGTAAAATCTCTAGGGGCGCAACGCTGCGTGGCCGACAAAGGGGTTGGGGTAGGGGTGAATATAAAAAATATAAGGGGTTTTTTGCGACGTTCGTGATTGAGATGGTGCACCAAAATTTGGGTATAAGTAGACCATGACATAAATAAGTAAAGTCCCCGGAGCCGGAAACCAGAGTGGGGGAGGAAGGTAGTTATAAGGGGTCAAAGTCCCGTTTTTTATTATTTTTTTCGTGATGCTCATGGTCGAGATAGTGCACCAAAATTTGGGAATAAGTAGGTCATGACGTAACTAAGTAAAATCTCTAGGAGTGGAACGCTGCGTGGCCGACAAAGGGGTGGGATAGTGCACCAAAATTTGGGAATAAGTAGACCATGACATAACTAAGTAATATCCCCAGAGGCGGAAACCAGAGTGGCGGAGGAGGGTAGTTATAAGGGGTAAAAGTCGCGGTTTTTATTATTTTTTTCTGTGACGCTCATGATGGAGATAGTGTACCAAAATTTGGGAGTAAGTAGGTCATGACGTAACTAAGTAAAATCTCCAGGGGCGGAACGCTGCTTAGGGTACAAAGGGGTGGTAGGCAGGGGTGAATATAAAAAATATAAGGGGTTTTTTGCGACGTTCGTGATTGAGATAGTGCACCAAAATTTGGGTATAAGTAGATCATGACATAAATAAGTAAAATCCCCGGAGCCGGAAACCAGAATGGGGGAGGAAGGTAGTTATAAGGGGTCAAAATCCCGTTTTTTATTATTTTTTTTGTGATGCTCATGATCGAGATAGTGCACCAAAATTTGGGAATAAGTAGGTCATGACGTAACTAAGTAAAATCTCTAGGAGTGGAACGCTGCGTGGCCGACAAAGGGGTGGGATAGTGCACCAAAATTTGGGAATAAGTAGACCATGACATAACTAAGTAATATCCCCAGAGGCGGAAACCAGAGTGGCGGAGGAGGGTAGTTATAAGGGGTAAAAGTCGCGGTTTTTATTATTTTTTTCTGTGACGCTCATGATGGAGATAGTGTACCAAAATTTGGGAGTAAGTAGGTCATGAGGTAACTAAGTAAAATCTCCAGGGGCGGAACGCTGCTTGGGGTACAAAGGGGTGATAGGCAGGGGTGAGTATAAAAATATATGGGGGATTTTTTGCCGTTCGTGATCGAGAGAGTGCACCAAAATTTGGGAATAAGTAGATCATGACATTACTAAGTAAAATCTCCAGGGGCGGAACGCTGCGTGGGGGACAAATGTTGCGCCGGGCCACAAAAAAAATAATACACACTGCGATTTTGACCCCTTAAAACAACCCTCATCCCAAATTCTGGTTTCCGGCTCTGGGGATTTTACTTAGCTAAGTCATGGTCTACTTATTCCCAAATTTTGGTGCACTATATCAATCTAGCACGTCTCAAAAAACCCCTTATATTTTTTATATTCACACCTACCCCCACGCCTTTATCGGCCACGCAGCGTTCCACCCCTGGAGATTGTACTTAGTTACCTCATGACCTATTTCCAAATTTTGGTGCACTATCTCGATCATGAGCGTCACAAAAAAAATAATAAAAACGGAAACTTTGACCCCTTATAACTACCCTCGTCCCCCACCTCGGGTTACCGGCTCTGAGGATTTTACTTAATTATGTCATGATCTACTTATTCCCAAATTTTGGTGCACTATCTCGATCACAAACGTCACAAAAAACCCTTATAAGTTTTATATTCACCCTAGCCCCCACCCCTTTGTCCACCACCCAGCGTTTCGCCCCTGGAGATTTTGCTTAGTTACATCTTCTTTTTTTTTTCTTTAGCCTTCTATCGTCCACGTTTGGACATAGGCCTCTCCCAACTCCTTCCATCGGTCTCTATCCTGAACGTCGCAAAAACCCCTTATATTTTTTGTATTCACCCATGCCCCACCCCTTTGTCGGATACGCAGCGTGCCACCCCTGGAGATTTTACTTAGTTACGTCATGACCTACTTATTCCCAAATTTTGGTGCACTATCTCGATCACGAACGTCACAAAAAAAAAATAATAAAAACGGCGACTTTGACCCTTATAACTACCCTCGTCCCCCACTCTGGTTTCCGACTCTGGGGATTTTACTTAGTAATGTCATGGTCTACTTATTCCCAAATTTTGGTCCACTATCTCAATCACGAACGTCGCAAAAAACCCTTTATATTTTTTATATTCACCCCTACCCCCACCCCTTTGTCGGCCACGCAGCGTTCCGCTTCTAGAGATTTTACTTAGTTACGTCATGACCTACTTATTCCCAAATTTTGGTGCACTATCTCGATCATGAGCGTCACAAAAAAAATTATAAAAACCGCGACTTTGACCCCGTATAACTACCCTCGGCCCCCACTCTGGTTTCCGGCCATTGGTGAAAGTCATGTACACAACTAATTCAACATATCCACGTATAGTTTTTCCATATTACTTATCACGCACAAAATCCGCTTCTATCCCTCCGACTATTATGTTTTTGCTTTGAAGTTGTGCTATATGTATGTTAGATTGTCAGTTGCCCCTTTTAACCGTGAATAAAAATCTATTTTCCAATGTTAGTTACCTTCTATATCTATAGCCACTCGAGTCTTCAATAATTGTCAAATAGCAATAACTTTTCTTTTTCTTCTTCCTGCTTCCTTAATAGGCTCGCGCCTGTTCCATCTTCGGATACCTCCCCATTAGATATCCAGGTTGCCACTCCACCTCCTCCTTGGCCTTCCTATACTCCTTCGGCCATTTGGTGATCTGTCTCTTGCTATCTTTACCAGTCTTCCTTCTCCCATTGTGCTTATATGGCTATACCTTTATTTTTTTCTTTTCAGTGTCCTGTCATTTTATGTTCTCTATATTACAGCTTTGCCTGAGGTCTGTGCTACGTTGTTTGTCCCTTAATGATTTTTCTGTGATATCTCGGACTATTTTCATTTTATACGTTTCCATCAGTATTTTTGTCCTTGTGGTGTCAGGTCTTCTTTCCGCAGTGTAAGTCATAATTGGCCTAACTACTGTACTATAAATCTTGGCCTTTGTTTCTGTCCGTAGATGTGTGTTGCGCCAGATAGTGTGTTTAAGACATCCTGCTATTCTGTTGGCTTTGTTTATTTGTTGGGCAACTTCCGCTTCTGTATCTCAATAACTGCGCATTAGTACTCCCATGGCCGCCGAGAGGGCGGTACAGCCGGTACATTTTACCGGGGCCCGGCGATGTAAGGGGCCCGGCGTCGACCTGATCAAAGACGTAATTTTTCCTGTTTTTTTTTTGCTCTTCACTTTATGTCCATAATACGTTTGATTTTTACTTGGCTATATTTAACATGACCTTTAGTTAATTTGGTGTAAAATGTTAACAGCAATAAATCACAGAAGTCAAATGCTGCAGTGCAGTCAGGTAACTATGGATAATGGATATGGAGATTAAAAATATTTCAGGGCTTCTAGAAGATTTACAAAAAATCAGAAATTGATTGAAGAATATAAAGGGTCAGAATCTAGAGGGATCAGGTCTTTCATTGTTGAAGAATCTAAATTAGTTACCAGCAATTATGGAATAAATCCAGAATTTACATCAAATAAAGAAAAACGGCGCACGGCGCAAGCAACCTGTGAGATTTTTTGATGCTTGCCTGGGCCTAGTAGTGATGCGACTAATAATTTTGAGCCCGACGCAATATTTCGCTGTGAACTATTTAATATTGTCAAATAATAAGCAATTTA